>NW_007731951.1:70255-72217 GCF_000696425.1 Galeopterus variegatus
TTGTTTGTTCACCTTTGGTTGCTTGACAAGGCTTCCCAGAATTAAACAGCCTAACCTTTTGGCTTAGTATGGCTTTGGGAAATTCCCTGGAGTTTCTCAAGGGACATGTTAAAATACATCAAAATTAACTGCTTCATTTAAAGGGCATTGTCAGTACTAAAGGTGTTTTTGATGCATGTTCCTGGTTTGGGTTGGTTCAATCTAATTTTATTATTAATCTTTCTTGTTAGTGATGTACGCATGGACCCATTGTGGCTGTGGTCATGCTTTTGTACACGTGGAATGAGTTATTACGTTGGATTTCTATCCACATCCCCCAAGGAGGTGGCGGGTCTGAGTGCAGTGGTGTTTACAATTATTTGATCATTAACCAGTTACAGATTTCTTTGTTTTCTCATGGTGGAAAAGTGGCAGGGAGCCAGCAGGTACAAGCAGATCACATGGTGAGAGGAAGCAAGAGAGAAAAGAGGTGCCGGGGTCTTTCAAACAACAAGCTCTCGTGGGAACTAATAGAGCGAGAACTCACTCATTTATCCCCCCTCCCCCAGGGAGAGCATTAATCCATTCAAGAGGGATCTGCTCCCATGACTCAATCAGTTTCCAACACTGCCACTTTGGAGATCAAATTTCCACATGAGTGTTGGAGGGGACAACACATCCAAACTCCATCATTCCATGATTGTATTTTGTGTGTGAGAGAGACATGAGTTTTGGGAGGCCAGGGGCGGAATGATGGAGTTTGGCTGTGTTGTCCCCTCCAAAACTCATGTGGAAACCCCTGGCCTCCCAAAACTCATGTCCCTCTCACATACAAAATACAATCACTCCATCCCAACAGTCCCAAAAGTCTTAGCTTGTTCCAGAACCAACTTAAAAGTCCAAAGTCCAAAGTCTCATCTGAGACCAAAAGCAGAAGTCCTTCCAGCTGTGAACCTGAAAAACAAAACCAAATTTATCTACAAAAGACCCCGGCACCTCTTTTCTCTCTTGCTTCCTCTCACCATGTGATCTGCTTGTACCCGCCAGCTGCCTGCCACTTTCCGCCATGAGTAGAAGCAGCCTGAGGCCCGTGCCAGACGCAGCTGTCCCAGAATCATAAGCCAAATAAACCTCTTTTCCTTATAAATTACCCAGTCTCAGGTATTTCTGTTATAGCTACACAAAAGGACTAAAACAGCAGCCATCCTACACCACGCTCAGGGAGAGAGCTTTTCACCCACCCTCAGTGGTTCTTAACTGGGGGCAATTTTGTTCTTCAGAAGACATTTGGTAATGTCTGGAGACATTTTTGGTTTTTCTGTTGTTGTTTATTACAGTTACATTTTCTAAGTTTAGTTTATTGCAAAGATCAAGACAGCACAGTAGAAGTTGGCAGTTTCTATTTAACACCACTGACAGCACTCACTCTATTCTCTATTTCATTCACTCACCTGTGAAAAAGGTCTGTACACACAATGATGTCCAACGTTTCTTGGTTCTCATAGTATAACAGGAAACTTGACATTTCAATTAAAAAGGTAAAATGAGGACATTTGCCATTAGACTATAAAATTTCTCTTCCAGAAGAGGATAGTACAGTGCTTGAAGATATGCTTTGAAAAAATCATATACCAAATAAAAGGGGCACCATTTCAAGAGCACTAGGACTACATTAAACTTAAATGAATTCCAACACTCATAATAATGTAAAAGCTCCAATAACTAAAACTATGTTAACAGGCACAATGAACAGCGTAAACACTGTTAATGGGCACCAAGTTTAATAGGGCAGATAATATATGCTTCTGCATTCACAATTATTCATTTACATTTTTAAAAAAATGGTGCTGCTTAAGCTGTGAATACTTTACCAAAAAAATTAATTTTAGGGGCCGGCCCGGTGGCGCACTGTCAGCACCACGCTCAGCCAGTGAGCGAACCGGCCATCCCTATATGGGATCCGAACCCGGGGCCTTGGTGTTA
>NW_007731951.1:72744-73157 GCF_000696425.1 Galeopterus variegatus
AAAAAAAAAAAAAAAAAAAAATTAATTTTAATAAATACGGTAAATGCTAAAAATGTAGCTAGGTTATCATGCAAGATTATATAACCAAGACAAACTCAAATTTATAATAAAGACAACTTGCATTCAAAATTAACTCTACCCTTATATTTTATTAAAAGGGCAAACATCATGAATTAACCCAGCTGCTTACTTGAATTACAAAAGTAACATGATTCAATATGAAAATAAGAAACTGTCTACAAATCTCTGACAGTAATAAATTGCAATATACAACGCATACAGGAGTCATACAGAGCAACAAACTCTTGTACAAAACAAAAATATTTTAATACCTTTAAAATCCAAAATTCTCTTTAAAATCATTCATGAAAAAGATTCTCAAGTCAGAATTAACACCTCAATTAGTCAAGCAT
>NW_007731951.1:74143-117180 GCF_000696425.1 Galeopterus variegatus
TTCTTTTTTTTTTTTCTTTTCTTTTTTTTTTTTTTTTCCTTTTTGTCTTTTTTCGTGACCGGCAACGGGATCACAACCCTCAGTGTCGCGCCCGCACCACGCTCAACCAGTGAACGGACCGGTCTCTATATGGGATCCGAACCCTCGGCGGGAGCGCCGCCACACTCCCAAGTGCCGCACTCTACCAAGTGCGCCACCGGGCTGGCCCAAAAGAGACATCTTTTCACCAGTCATTTCTTTCCAATGTCTCTGTTCCGTAATCATACAGACTCTTGCTTCTGTACATTCCCCATTTCATCATTCTTCAGATCATGAAAACTGAATTTGTTGAACACCAGAAATCTGTTGATATGATGTTGTGTAAACCATAACGTTTTGTTGTTGACCATCTGCAGTTATTAAGCCAGCTGGTAACTGGTTAGTAAATGCCTCCTCCGTAAGCTCTTCAGTTAATCCATTTGTAGCTGTGACTGCTCCACCAATTCCTTTCTCTCCTTTCATAGCTTCTCTGAATTTCTGAAGGTATAATTTCAGAGGTTCCACATAACTGTCAAAGCCTAGGGTAGACATAGCAAAGAGAATATCCTCTCCATTGGTTGTCTTCTGTTTCTCTCGATGGCATCTTTCACTTGCTTCAGATGTTATAAAGCTGTTAAACTCACTTACACATTCTTGAACACATTCTTTGGCATCTTTTGCAATCTTTCCCGTTTGAGGTATGGCGTTTTTCATTTTCCTAGCCACATTGGCAATTGGAAGATATATATCTTGTTCTCTGAAACTTTCTTTTGAACCCTTTTTGTCTTCATGATCATTCATGCTGTCTTCAGTATCATCATGAGGCTGTATAACATAATGACTTCCTCCAATGTAGTCTGTGGAAATTCCTAGTTGAGAAGCATCTGTTGTAGAACTGTCACCGTCCATCTCCAGTGCAGCCCTGGTTGGCTCCCGTCTCCTGGAGACATTTTTGGTTGTCACATCTGGGAATGGGTGCTATTGGCATCTAGTAGGTAGAGACCAAAGATGCTGCTAAACATCCTACAATACTCAGGACTGTCCTCTACAAAAAGGAATTATCTAACCCTGAATTTTAATAGTGCCAAAACAGCTGGTAATGGGCCTGAGCCCCCCAAGTGTTACAGATCTCAGGGCCAGCCCTTACAGTTCTTACATGCACACACCCTGCCCAGGGTTCCAGCTGGCCCAGAAGGCCTAGAGAGGATCAGTTCCAGTGTTTGCCACCTCAGGGAATCTTGCTTCCTCTTTCTCCTTTCCCTATAGTCCTGCTTTTCTCTAGCCCTCCTAAGCTTATTTTAAGGCCCAAGCCCTTTCCTGCCACTGAACCATGGTTCACCTGATAGGTCTCCCTAACTTAGAACCATCTCAGGAGGTGGGCAGGGAGGGCGTCCACTTCCTCCCTAGCAACCGACTTGGTGGGATCAGAGGGCTTTTGCTCAACTGCAGGACAAAGGGAGCCCACATTTACACAACTAGGGGAGACTACTCCAGGGCCTTCTGAACAAGACCAGTAATTCATGGGAATTTTCCATCCCCAAGTTGCACCTCTCTTTCTCAAGAAAAAGAAAATGACAACAAAGGTGTTTTTAAAGTCTCTTTTAGGGTAACTTAGGCAGGCATTATTTTTTTGAGTGTACATTGGAGGTAAACAAAAAGTTACACAAAAATTCATTTGTCCACTTGTTCATTTATTGACCAGTACTTATTGAAGGCCCACTAAATGTCAGGCTATGTACTAGATTCTGGGGGATACAGTGGTTAAATAAGACAGTCAATGTCCCTGATCTCAGGGATGCTAGTGGGGGCCGGGAGAGGTGGAATACTGAAAAAAAGAAAAAACGTAGATGGGTACACAAAATAATTTCAGGCTGTAATAAGTGCTATGAAGAAAAAAATACAGGGTGATCTGATAGAAATTGTCTGGGTGAAGGGACTACACAAGATGAGGTGGTCAGAGAAGCCCTCTCTGAGGAGGTGGCTTTTAAGCTAAGATCTAAACACCAACAGAAAGTAGCCAACTATACCATGATCCTAGGAGAGGAAGTTCCAGGCAGAGGGAACAGCCAGCACAAAGGCCCTTAGGTAGAAGAGCTTGTTATATTTGAGGGCAGAAGAAAGAACAATGAGCTGGGGTGGGGTAGACAAAGAGGAGGGGGCAGGAGACCAGATCAGAGAGGTGAGTGGGGTCAAATCTTATAAGTCCACATGAGGCAGGATAAGGACTTTAGAATTTATTCCAAGGGCATTGGGAAACTAATTGGTTTTTATTAGTGATTCATGAACTCGGCAGCATCCAGAAAGAAGTCCAATGACCTGAGCAGAGAGGGTAGGTTTTATAGGCAGAAAAGGCTGAAGAAAGCAGAAACAAGAAACAAAAAGCAGATTAGCTGTTTCTTTCTTTCTTTTTTTTAAGGATGACCGGTGAGGGGATCTTAACCCTTGGCTTGATGTTGTCAGCACCACGCTCACCCAGTGAGCGAACCGGCCTTTTTTTTAAGGATGACCGGTGAGGGGATCTTAACCCTTGGCTTGATGTTGTCAGCACCACGCTCACCCAATGAGCGAACCGGCCATCCCTATATGGGATCCGAGCCCGGGGCCTTGGTGTTATCAGCACCGCACTCTCCCGAGTGAGCCACGGGCTGGCCCAGATTAGCTGTTTCAATGTTACTTTCTTTATGGGGAATCTTGTTGGCTTAATGGGATTTGGTTGTCATCTCTCTCCTGGTTTCTTGCAAGTTCAGGTAAACAGCTTAGGTTTTGGCTTGGTGATGTGGAACCTTATCATTTTGGGTTGGTCTGTTGGGGCCTAGTGCAGGAGCTCAGTTTAAAATCAATGCTTCCCATAAACTTTATTTAACATGGTAAAGGGATCTAGAATGTGCCACAGTGGCATAAGGATTATTTCTAGTTGCAGACCTTTGAGAATCAACAGATGCAGGAGGAGGCTTTTTCTGAACTCCCCTTATTTGCGTAAAAGCAGAGCTTCGCAAAAGAATTCAGTGGGCATAAATCCCCTCCCTGGGAGTTTCACTGCCATGGAAGATTGACTCCTACCAATAGAGACAAGTAATCATCTAAATAAACATTGTCACAAAACTATCATATCTCCCATCTATTTTTCTAAGGGCCCATTTATCTTTTCTAAAAGTAACTTGTTTTCCCAGTAAATGCCCTTCCTCCCCCCCCCTTTCCTTATCAAGATGATACATATGCCCCAAATTCTAACTGCCTCTTTGAGTCACATTTTTCTGTGAACTTGCCCATGTGTACAGAAATAAAAATCTGTCTTTTCTCTTGCTAATCTGTCGTTTGTCAGTTTAATTAGTAGGCTCCCAATCAAAGAATCTAAGAGATTAGAGGAAAAGTTTTTAATTAGTAGGCTCCCAATCAATGAATCTAAGAGATTAGAGGAAAAGTTTTTCCTCCCTGACAGTGGATGCAGAGAGCTCAGTGAAGAGGCTGTGGTTCCAGGGGAGACATGATGGTGGAGCTGTAGAGGAGTGAACGGATTTGTCATACATTCCAGCAGGAGATAACAGAACTTGCTGGTGGGTTCTGTGTGAGGAGCGAGGAAAAGGAAGAATCAAGACTGAGTCCTAGATTTCAGACCTGAGCAATTGGGAAGAGGATGTTACTTTTCAACGAGATGGGAAAGATGAAGAGAAGAGCACGTTTGCGGGGAGATAACCAAGAATTCTGGGTTGCAGGCTGCATGCGGTCTGAGGTGCTGCACCTGTACGGTGGTGGTAACCAGTTCAAACCAGCAATCAAACTCACAAGACACAATAGGCTTTAACGTAGTGCTACGTTTACTATGTTTTATAGAATGCAGGACAGAAAACATGACATGGGCGGTGTCTTCATGTTGTCGGAGGTCTAGCAGCTACTCAAGTACACGTCTTCTTTTGCCACACCGGGTCACTTTGACCCAGAGAAGTTGCAGCTTGGGTTTTCCACTGATCTTTTATTTTTTTATTTTATTTTTTATTTTTTTTTAAAGATGACCAGTAAGGGGATCTTAACCCTTGGTGTTGTTAGCAACATGCTCTCCCAAGTGAGCTAACCGGCCATCCCCATGTAGGGATCTGAACCCGTGGCCGTTGTCAGCCGGCCACGGGTTGTTGTCAGCGCCACACTCTCCCGAGTGAGCCACGGGCCGGCCGCGCCCGGGCATGCGCCCCGAGGACCTCCGTCTCACCGCGAGGACCGTGGCCAGCCGCTCGCACCCCTGCGCGGCGTCCCGACGCGGCCCGGTCAGCAGGGGGCGCAGCCAGCCGACCCGGCAGGGGCGAAACGCCACCGAGGGCCGCGTCCGCGCACGGGCCCTCCGCGCTGGCCGAACGTCAGCGGCCATGAGTCAGCGAGCCACCGAGAAGCGAAGACCTCCCATTTTCCTAGAGATAACAAGTGGGCGTTGGGGGCACGGGGGTGGGGTGAGTGGTGAAAAGATCGACCCGGAAGCGAAACGGAGGAAACTTCCGTTCTTTGTTCTGTGCCCGGTGTGTGGGTCTGTGACAGGGTCCAATCGGGCCTGGTCCGTGTCCGGCCACCTAAGTCTCCCGTCCCTGCCCTCAGGGTGAGTCCGGCCGTCCCCGGGACTCGCGGTGAGACGGAGGCTGTGGTCGCTGGGGCAGGGGGTGGTGTCGGTGTCACTGCGGCCCGCGGGGACCCCAGGCCCGCCCAGAGCAGGGTGCGGGGAGGCGCCCCACCGCCCCCGCAGCCGGTAGCCGACTCCGCTTACCTGGGACGCTCCCCTTCCCCAGCGGGACCCTGCGTTGGGAGGAGGAAAGGAGCTCCTGTTCTGGTTTTGTGACTTAAAACAGCGCCCAGCCCGAGCATTTAAAAGTTCCAGTGTAGCTGTAGAGGCGTCCCTCTCTTTGAAAACAGCCGATGACAGCGACTCTAACAGACTCTTTTATTTGATAGTAACACAGTTATTCGCGCCCGTTGGCAGGAGAAAATATTTATTTTTACTTAGCTGGGTCTGAGGACCAGAGAATGCGGAGTTCTGCCAAGTGTATGCAGTTGGAACTAGGGCTGGGAGGGAGTGCACGGATTCCGCAATAATCCCGTTGGAGCCCACTGAATCGAGCCTTTTTCAGGGAGTGATACAACCGGTCCTGGCTCCCATTTTCAGTTTTACTGGATCTGTAATTTGATCTGCTTTAGAAGCGGGATTGATCCCATTCCGGTATTTGCGCTCCGAAGGGCGTCTGTGAACTCCACGAGAGGATAGCAGGATGATGAACCTGAAGTCTATGGAATAATTAGAGGAACTGCTAAAGCTACTTGTTCCTTTAGAAGAGACGTTTGTGGAGAGGGCATCATTTGGTTTCAGGTGTTTGATGGACAGTCGTGTGAAGAAGAAGATTCTATCACTGAAGCTCCATAGGTCTCCGTGATGTGAAGCTCCTAGGGGATAGATTTTAGCTTCTCTCTGATGGCTAAGCTGTGCAGAGATGGAGCAGACTCCCTGCTGAAGTAGTTGAGAGTGCCTAGCAAGGTAGCTGACAGACCTTAGGAACTTGAGAAGGCTTTTATTACACTGGGTGGAGGCTGACCTGGAGAATCTTGAGTTCCTTTTCAACTCTCTCCAGGGTGGAACGCAAATGCCAATTGTAATCAGTATTTATTAGTGTATTTTTTTTTTATCTCTATCTAGATTAGAAATTAAGTTTACATGAATATGCTCTCTCTCTCTCTCTCTCTCTTTTTTTTGGTGGCTGGCCTGTAGGGGATCCTAACCCTTGACTTTGGTGTTAGAATACTGCTCTCTAACTACATGAATAGTCTAAATTCTTTCTTCTTTTTCTTTTTTTTAATTATACAGCATTAGCATCAACTAAAGTCACAATTCCCAGGAATTGGAACAGAGGCTGCCAAATTCCCAATAATTGCTACTTTGGCCTTGTAGGGACTAACTACAAAGAAGGAAGGAAAGAATCCAGCAGGTAAAGCGTTCCACTGCTTGTTCTCACTGCAAGGTCGTCTTCCTCGGTCCCCAGGAGCACTCCAGGGAGTGGGGTTGGCTGCAGAGCAGGGGAAGGGCCCTGCCTGGACCTGAAGCTTTGGGGCACAATGGAGAGTTTATTTCTATGAGAAACATTGTTTACTGATCCAAACACTGGGGGCTTGTTCTCAACAGTATGCCTTTGAGTTCCAGCTTTGCTTAACCCAGCCATGAGGAGGGGGCGTTGTCTTTTTCTCTGGAGTCAGAGCTTTTAACCTGCTTTTCTAAGGAGAGTTTGTACTGACAGCTGACTTGTTCGGGATGTCTGCCCATAAACAGTCATGGAAATTGTAAAGGTGGCTGATAAGATAAAAAGACAGCTTGCTCTGAGACAGAGTTGAAGGGACCTCGCTGGGAGGGTGATGGTGGCAAGAGGGTGTGTCACCTTGGTTGCCAGTGGGCCTGGCTCATGTCCGATTCTGTGCTTTCCACCACGTAACAGCATTGCTATTGGGCATTTTGTACACCTTTGTTGCCCAAGACTAGAGTTCTCTGAACTTTCCAGTGACTTTCAGGGCCCCTTCCCCTTTTATGCCTTATGTGAATGTAACAGTCTGTAATGATGAAGGAAATATGTTTTGCATTCCTGATTTTTTTTACTCCTTTAGTAGTGCTTGCAATATAGTTGGGACTCAACAAATGTTTGTTATATAAGCAAATGAATAAATAGAGGGAGACAGATATAATCCAGGGGTCTTTTTCCTCAGGCTCTTACGTAAGTGTAAGGATACTTTGGTGGCTGCTGGACCTATTCTAGATGTATTGATCTTGCCACAGCATTCAAGTGTGAAGTAGAAACTTCTACTTGAGATCCAAACCTTAGTCTAAGTACTAATATTACATTTAATCCGCTAGAGCCACAGAGAACTCTTAACTATGGTAGCAGCTGGGGAGTGGAGACTTTAGTAGGGATTAAAAACAGAGTAATAATTGTATGTTTTTAAAAAAAATATTGGTCTGTGCTTCAGGGACTTAACATTCTGATCCAAGGAAATGTCTTATGAAAAAAGGGCGATAAAAGAAGTCTGCTACCTTCTCAGTGAGAGGAGATGCAGCACCTGGGCTAGTTCTTTTATCCTGGTGAATATATACACCCACTTTTTGTTGTTATTTATCACTCTTAAATGTGCAGGGGGAGCCAAAGGTGGGATATTGTTGAGAAACTTTGCCCCTTTTTGTGGTCCTCATGGTAGTTTCATGACAGGGAGTAGGTGTACACATTCACTAGGATCTAAAAGCTAGTCCCATTTGCTGTGTTGCCTCTCACTGTTCTTGGGTACTAATTGAAATGCTAAGTCCCCTCTTTTTGTGTTCAGGAGGTTTTTTTGAATTGTCTTTTGCTCTTCCAGTGCTTCCTCATTCTCATTCAAAACCTGCTTCCTGCTGAGTCTGCGGATAGCTCAGAGGCCAGAGCATCTAAGCCTACCCATGGAAACTCAGGCTGATCATGTATCTCAGGAACCTCAGGCCCTGCTTGAGAGTGGTGAGGAACAGTGATTCATTCATTCTTTGATTCAGTCATTCAGCAGTCATCTATTGAAATGTCTCATTCACTGGATGCTAGGCTAACTACTAGACATTCAGCACCTCACAGCCTCGAGGGGAAGGCTTACTGAAACCAATAATTAATGGACAGCTTGGTAGATTTTATAACTGAGGTATTTTTGAAGGGCAGATTAAGAAAACTACAACAATCACTGAATTCCATTTTTTTAGGCACTCTGTAACAGCTGACTTCACAGTCATAGTTTGTGCTCTTTAGGAGCTTGCTCTTATAAGAGGCTCTTGGGAATCCTTTTGTAGGTCACAGGCAAAAGATTAAAATGGATAGGAAGTCACTAAAGTATATTTTGCTTTCATAGACTGCCACTGATTGGAACCAATTTCATTCTTAATGGGTGTTCCTGTGCTTATCTGGAAAAAGCTTTTAAGGCCTTTTTGGTCTGGGTGATTCAACAGATCTAGTATCTAGTGTTCTAGAGTCTCTAAGAGACAAATCTGTCAACTTAAGAATTACAGAAAAAGATATGTGATTAAACACTGAAACAGCAAACATCAGTAGCATATAGATTTGATCAGGGGATAGAGAAAAAGGAGATTAGGAATTCAGTCAGGGCTGGGGTGAAGCTGCTAGTTGTCCTCTGGTCTAAGAACTTCACACAAGAGTTCTAGTTCAGAGATGTGGAAGGATGATGGCAGGGATATGAGCAAGATAGCCTGTTCCTGGCCAGGCTTGGGAGAGTGGACAAGGATACAGTAATCACTAAAGATAGGACTAGGCAGTTTCACTAAGAGAAGAGTGACTGGAGAGAAGGGAAGGGACTGGGATGGATTGGAGGCCAAGATTTAACAGGACCTTGGCCATCTCTCCTCAGGCAGGATGGACCCACGTTGAATGTGCCTCTGTTATGTACCTTTAGTAGCTGCTGAGGAAGCAAACTTAGAATGTAGGAGGGAGTGGGTCCTAGGATGTCTCAGCAGTGTGTGAGCTTTCTGTGGATTGGGTAGTCATCGGGTTGGGAGGCCAGAGAGCAGATAGACTCACTCCTTAGCCCTTTTATTGTCCTTCAGCTCTTCCTTCTTCAAAAGTTCCTGCCTTTTCCGACAAGGACAGCCTAGGGGATGAGGTGTTGGCAGCTGCACTCCTAAAGGCCAAGTCCCAGGTGAGCTGTGGTTTCCTTCATCCTTTTCCTTCCCATTTTGTGGACATCTTTTGGCAGCAACATCTCATTCAGTGCCCTGAACCCTGATTCCCTCCATCAGGACCATGGTCCTTTCCTGTCGAATAATGCACCTTTACCTTCTGTCTTTCTCTCTTGTCTCTCTTCCCTGCCCTCCTTTCCTCACTTCCTGATTATACATTATTTAGCCCCATCAAGAGTTACTTTTTTGGTGCAGCTAGTCCCATCCCTCACTCTGAAATTACATGCAAGAATGTATTGTTTCAGGAGTTGGTGACATTTGAGGATGTGGCTGTGTACTTCATCCGGAAGGAGTGGAAGCGTTTGGAACCTGCTCAAAGGGACCTCTACAGGGATGTGATGCTGGAGAATTATGGGAACGTGTTCTCACTGGGTAGGGAGTTACACCTTCCCCACAAAACTCCCTGGTGTTCCTTTGCTTCCTTGTTTGCTAGTAACAATCTCGTCACTGAAAAGAGTTAAGGATTGACTTAGTCTTATAAAATTCTAACAACAATAATAACCATAACTCATGTTTGTACAATAATTTGTAGTTTATAAAGAGTTTTCGTATATGTTCTCTCATTTAATCCTCACAGTAACACAGTAATTGAGGTAGGTAGTGCCATCCTCATTTAATAGGTGAGGAAAGTAAGGTCAGAGATTTCATATGCCTTGTCCATGTTCGCAGAGCTGGTGAGTGGCAAAAGTCAAATCCCAGTCTTTTAACTGTAAATCTGGTACTTTTTCCATGTTATTCTCAGGAGTTAATATTTAATCTAGAGACTTTTCTGAAGCACTAGTGTGTTGGGATCCCTGAACACGTGAGGTTCTACTCTGCCCAAGTGAACATTCTGGGACTCTGTTTACCTCTTCTCTTCTCTGTTGGGTTACCTCTAGGGACCTGTTTATTTGTTTAGGACCTGCTGCTCTTGTGGAAATTTAAACTTGTTTTAAGGAGAAATTAGCTTCTTAACCTTTATGATGTGGACTGTTAATTCCTTGACTCTCACCCCACTTTTAGTGAAAACATTTTCCCAAGCAGGGAGTCTTTCTAACTCTCATTCGAGACCTCCCTGTGCATTTTCTTTCTGTCCCCTGCAGATCCTGGGTTTGAGATTGAGCTCTGGGACCACTCAGTATGAACAGGATAAACCTCCTTGTCCCATGTCTCTCCCCATGAGCAGGATTCCCATTTCTGAATCTTGACACAATCTCTCAGCTGGAGGGAGAGGATGAGCTGAGGTCCTGGGTTTGAAGGGAACTGAGAACAGAGAGGTCCTGAGAGGTACCTGTTCAGGTGAGGGAGAAACAGCTGTTTCTGTCCCTAACACTCAATGCCCTGTCTTTACTTTAAAAAATATTGATAAACTAAAGATGCTAACTGTCTGGACCCTTTACACTTATCCTTTCTGCCTGAAGTTCCCTTGAGAAACTCCGAAGTAGTGAAAACAGAGAAGTCAAACACTGAGATCGTTTGCATAGCCTCACATACAAGCACAGCCTTCTAGGCCGTGGGCCCAGAGGTGGACTGAACTCTGTCTTGCCTGTTTCCATGGGTGTGGCACATGTGGCATGACTACACACATGATTGTTCTTCTCATGGGGGTATGGGGTCACTGCCATCCTCACCCTTCTTGCTCTTTTAGCTCTGCTGCTGTTTCTCATCACCCTTCTCCGCTTTTCTCACCAACTGTCTAGTTCACTTTCTTGTATTTGCTCTCCCCTGACATTCTAAAACTGTTCTTGCAGTCACCATCTCCCCAGTTACATCTACAGTCTCTGACCTCTCTGAAGACTGTGACTTCGTTAAGCAGTACGTCCTTCCTGTGTTCATTTCGGTTCCCTGAATCTCTGCCTGATTCACCTTCCCCTCCTTACATACTCAGCTTTCTCTGTACTTTCAGCTCTTTTCTCCTTGATTTTTCTTCATGCCTTTCTCCTTCCCTGTTCCTTTAGCCCAGTTATCTTATTTTGTCTTGGCTACACACACACACAAGGCAGGCCTCTTTGCAGGCGTGTAAGAGGCATGTGTTTTTTGCACTATAAATATTACTCACGTAATTATCTTGTCCTCTGATTTTTATTCTTCTACAAGAAACAAGTGACATTTGCATTTTTTATTGTGCCAGATGGTGAGACCAGAACTGAAAATGATCAAGAAATTTCTGAAGATACAGGATCACATGGGATGCTATTGGGAAGATTCCAAAAGGATATTTCTCAGGGTCTTAAGTTTGAAGAAACCTATGAACGTGAAGTCAGTCTAAAGAGGCAGCTGGGGAACTCCTCTGGAGAAAGACTGAATAGAAAGATACAAGATTTTGGTCAAGTGGCAGTTGAGGAAAAGCTAACCCCCATGGGTGAGAGAAGCGAGAAATATAATGATTTTGGGAACAGCTTCACTGTGAGTTCTAACCTCATTTCACATCAGAGACTTCCTATGGGAGACAGACCTCATAAGTGTGATGAATGTAGCAAGAGCTTTAATCGAACTTCAGACCTTATTCAACATCAGAGAATCCACACTGGGGAAAAACCCTATGAATGTAGTGAGTGTGGGAAGGCCTTCAGCCAGAGCTCACATCTTATTCAGCATCAGAGAATCCACACTGGGGAGAAGCCTTATGAATGTAATGATTGTGGGAAGACCTTCAGTTGCAGCTCTGCTCTCATTCTACATCGGAGGATCCACACTGGGGAGAAGCCTTATGAATGTAATGAGTGTGGAAAAACCTTTAGCTGGAGCTCCACCCTTACTCACCATCAGAGAATCCACACTGGCGAGAAACCCTATGCTTGTAATGAATGTGGGAAGGCCTTCAGTAGGAGCTCCACCCTTATTCATCATCAGAGAATCCACACTGGAGAAAAACCCTATGAATGTAATGAGTGTGGAAAGGCCTTCAGCCAGAGCTCACACCTCTATCAGCACCAGAGAATCCACACTGGAGAGAAGCCCTATGAATGTATGGAATGTGGAGGGAAGTTTACCTATAGTTCAGGCCTTATTCAGCATCAAAGAATCCACACGGGGGAGAATCCCTATGAATGTAGTGAGTGTGGGAAAGCCTTCAGGTATAGTTCAGCTCTTGTTCGCCATCAAAGAATTCACACTGGAGAAAAGCCTGTGAATGTAGTGGGTGTGAACAGAAGTTCCCTCAGCGTTCCTGCTGAAGTAAATATCAGAGAGTCTACATGAAAGAGCCACACATCTGTTTTCCTCATTTTCCCTGAGTTTCAAGGGCTTTTGCCTTACTATTTAAGTGTGAACAACTTAGGGTGTGTCCCTTCCAGCTTGAATCTTCACTTTAGAGAATGGGGCAAGTTGGGCAAATCAGCCTGGCACATTGGTCAGCAACTTAGTGAATTTCCTCAGGAGTGATTCCAGCTTTCAGATGTGAGGGAAGCAGCAGATTAAGTGCTGGGAGTAGAAGGAAGCTCTGGGACCGTTTGGGAAGGGAGTTTGCACTAAACCATTTTTCTCACACCAGAAGAGCCTTTCTTTCCAAGGTGAGGGTGGAAGCACAGTAGGAACAAAATTCCAAGGTTTCCTCTAGTTGGAGTCAGTATAGTCAGCACAGAAGGTAGTGGAAAGAATGTTCTGTGTCCTGTTATTTGTTAGGAAGGGGAAATGGAAGCTGTACAAGTTTCAAAGCCACTATTCCTAATCCAGCTTTAAGTTTTGATAAGAAATGTGCTGTTTTATGATTTCATTAATTATGGGAATTTGGTGCTGAGGGAAGCAGGGAGGAAAGACCCCAAAAAGGTTTTCTCTGATGACTGTATCCTTTAGGGCTCTTGGAGCAGCAAGACCACATTTTCCAAGAGCAACCTGACAATATTGTAGCAGACTCTTGGTCCTCCCCTGTTGTAAAGGGGCTGACTGGGAAATCCATCTAATCAGCGAGTAACCTGAGGGAGACGATCAGAAGCCTGTAGCATTGGCCTCTGATTCCTGCCCTTCTCTCTCCCTCTTCTGTTCCCACTCCTGTGATGAAAAGTGATTTAATCCAAACCTTTAGTTACTAAGGATGTTTTCAAAGAGCTCACTCAGCCAGCTTGCCCTGCCCTCTATCACCTCTGACATCTGGCCCCAGCAGCTGGACTGCTCCTGACTCCACTTCTGACTCTCCAGCAGCCAAGGATTAATGCAGATAAAAGAGCAGAGCCCAGAGAAGGAAGGCTGTGCCCTGAGCCTGGCAGCAGGGCTCCTTGCTGGGTTGGGATGGAGCTCCCTGAGTTTTTCCAGCTGAAGGGACATCCTTCCATTGTGTTTCCCCAACCCTGCTCATCCCGTAGCATAAATGAAGTGCACTATTAAACAATAGTTTTTCAGAAGAGAGATCGAGTGTGTTTTTGTGCAGGGACCAAATTTATTTCAGTTAACATATTAGTGATTATAAATGGAATTTGAAAATTTACCTTTAAAAATTTTTTNCAAAAAATAGACAAAAAAATAAAAATAAAAATAAAAATAAAAATTTTTTATAGACAACTATTTCTCTTCTAGTCAAACATGAGACTTCCCTTTCCCTCGAGGCTCCGTCATTTCTCCCTAGATACTACTACATAGTCTCAAATCATTTACACAGTCACTCCCACCTTAATACCCACTTTTAGGATTTTATGAGCTGCAGACCATTCTGAATGCTACGATACTTAAAACAACTGACAGCAAACAAAACTAGAAAGGTATTATTGGGTATGGGGTCTCTGGCGAGAGTACTTGGTTGTTGAGTAGCAATGGGCAAATTTAGATTTCTTGGTTTGGCCATCTATAGGTGGATGTTAACAGCCCTGGAGAAGGCTAGGATGTAAATCTGATGGAGAAATTGAGAAAATGTCAAACTCTGACCTCTGAAAAATTTCAGATTGTATATTGAGATTGACCACCTAATATATGTTTTTAATTTTACAGAACTTTAATGAAACATTATTTTGGCTCTTCTCTAAGATTTGCCACATACTTGCAGATGGACTTTGTTTCGCAAAGTGTTGACCATGAACTATACATTAGAATCACTAGGCTGCTTGTTAGTAATGCAGGTTTCTGATGCCCAAATCAGACTTGAATAATTTCTGGGGATAGAGTCTAAAAGTATACGCCGAGAAGGAGGAAATAATAATGGGATAGAGAAAATTTCTGGAAGGATATAAACTTGAGCTGGGTCTTAGAAGACAGGCTATATGTGGTAAAGGAGAGGAGGTGCCAGGCAGGGCAGCTTGGGGGAAGCCTGAGCATGGCCACTTATGTGGAGGCTCACGTGGAGTTCTGGGAAAGGTCCAGTGTGAACAGGTAAGAATGGCCACTAAACAGGAAGGATCAGCCCCTTCTTTGCTCACACGTTGAAGCACTGAGACCAAAACCCTCTAAAAGGACCTCGTGACTGACTCCTTAAGAGTGAGTGGGGCCTGAGACTGATCGGAGTCACTGAATGAAAAATGTTTTCTAAAATAACTCTAAAGCTACTATACCATTTACCTCACCTGATTCTGCTACAGGTCATTCCTATTTCCAACGATGATGATTCTTTTCTCAATCCCCAACTGGTCACTGAATGTTCAGTTGTGGTATCAGTCTGTCTCTCCTCTGTCTATGCCATTGTCCTTGAAACCCAATTATTCCCAAGGTTTCAACTAGGTGTCATCTCTACACAAACAACTTAAATCTGCATGTGTGGTACTGATCTCTCTCCCAAGCTCCAGTCTTGGGTCTTCAGTAGACTCAGAGCATTTACACTTGGATGTTTTACAATTTCAAATTATGTTTCAAAGCAGATACATCTTTTCCATTTATTGCCCCCCCCCCCAAACCGCCCCAAATCTCTAAACCTCTCAGGGTCAAAATTTATGAGTTTTCTTTGTGCTCTTTTACACCTAACCAGTGTCAAGTCCTAGGGAGATAGAGCAAGCATGGAGTGGGAAGATGGAGATTGTCAGAAGAGAAATTTCAGAGTTGGGGTTGTGGAGGAGATGGAATTTCCAAGAGAGGGTAGGAGTAGTTGACACATGGCATATACTCTATGCCAGGCTTGCCTGGCCCTTTTCCAAGTGGTTTTCAAAAATTTGATGATATATCAACATATTTCATATATTAATACAACAGCCTGTTTGAGGCAAGTGTTAGTATTATCCCCATCTTACAGAAAAGGAAACAGAATTGAACTTGCTCACTGACATATGACAATGAGATCAGAGAATGGAAGACCTCCCCCAGTTGCTGTACTTGGTGGGAGGCCAGATCACATGGCCTGGATGGCTTGGGTGTGAGGTGGGGAGCATGTGTGAAGAAGGGTAAACCTCATCCAGGCAATGGTCCTGTCGATTATGATTCCGCAGACTTCTTCATAGTTTTCCTCCTATTCATTTCCACTGCTGCTAACCCTAGAGGTCAGGTTCTATTACTTCTCTCCTGGATTATGTAAGTGGTCTCCTAATGGATTAATACCTCTATTTTCTGTCAATCTCCCTGAAGCACTATGCCAATCTTGTCCCTCTTTTATCAAAAAATTTCATAATCTTTTCCTTCTTGTAGAGTAAAAGTCCAGGCAGTCCTTGAGCTGATCTCTACACATCTCTGTAGCCTTGTCTCTTACTGCTCTTCTTCAGACGTTAAATAACAAAATGATATCAAGGCTCCATACACATCCCCCATTCATGTCCATGAGTTTGTTCACACACAGTGTTCCCATGTCCTCCTGCACGTCCAGTCAATAAAAATCAGAGTCAAAGAGGGCCTTAGGAACCATCTTGTTTAACCTGCCTGGTACAGACACTGTCAGCAGTATCCCTGAGAAAAGGCTGTCTGTTCTCTGTTACAGCATCATCAGGGATGAGAGGTGCCTGGTTGCACAGGGCAAAAACAGGCAGTTCCATTGCTGGGTGTTCTAATTGCTGGAAATTAAGTTGAGCTGAGTTCTACCTCCTCATGAATTCCACTGTTAGTTTCTAGTTTTGCCTTCTCAAGAAACAGTGTAATCATCTATAAAATAAGAGGGATGGAAGAGATTTCCAAGGGCATTGTTTTGTTTTGTTTTGGTGGCTGGCCTGTATGGGGATCCAAACCCTCAACCTTAGTGTTATCAACCTCGCGCTCTAACTAACTGAGCTAACCCGCCAGCCCCCAGGGACATTTTTGACACAGCAAAAAGAATTTCATTCCTAACACCTCCCTGCATCCCAAATCATGCCTGTTCTTTGAGATCAATTCAAATGATTATGAGAAAGGATATTATGTGATAAATTTCCAACTAGGGGCAAAGCCCCGTTTTACCTGTACATTTCAGGTAACAGAAGTATACACTATGGTGGGTGGAGAAGAGCATCTTAATGAATTGTTTCTTTTTAGTGAAAAGATTGCTTTTAAAAGCTCCCCAACTTGTTTTTTTTCATAAATTTCTTATAGAGTTTAAATTCTTTCCACTTCAAAAAAATAAAGGAAAGCCCAGTTAGGTGCATTGTTTTAAATATGTCAGCAATGGAGAACTGAAGATTGTGAAATGTGTAAAATCTTACGTGGACTACTTTCTGCATACAGAGATAAATATGGTCAACAGAGTGGTTTTTCCAGGAATGACAAAGGATTCTTACTATTTTCCTACACAAGCGTCTTTTCTCTTGTGTATTTCCTGATTTGGTTGCTGACACCAACTTCCCAGTCAGCCAAGCTAGAAACGTGGGAATTGTTCTGGATGTATGTTTCTCTCCATCTCCTCACCCCTACAGCTTGTCAATCAGTATCTATCCAATTCTTGCTTCCTCATTCCTGTGGCTCCTGTGCTGGCCTAGGCCATTCTTAACTTGTTCTGGGACTTTGGCACCAACCTTACAGCAGGTCTCTGCTGCATTCTTTTCCTTCAATCCACTCTTCAGACTTGTGCAAATGAGTTATCTCCCTAAAATGCAAATTGGTTGACACCACCTCAAAACCTTTCAGTGGCCTGTCTCACCCCCTAGGTCAAAGTCCACATTCTTTATCATGACACACTGGGCTTTTCATTTCCCATCCCTGCCTGCTCCCTGCTCTTTCCTCTCAGTACTTCCCCTCCCACACACATAACCCTGGAGCGCTGCAGAGTGAGACACAGTCACAGGGACCCAAATGCTGTGTACTGCCTCTTTGCCTTTGCACATGCTTTTCCTTCTTCCTGAACGCCCTCCCCTCCTGTCCACCCAACCAACTCCAAACCAACTCCTATTCGAAATCTTGTTGTAAGCTTCACCTTTTCCTTCTTTCTTTTTTTTTTTTAAAGATGACCTTTTCTGTGGAGCCTCCCCAGGCCTCTGTGCAGGCCACCTTCCACCCCCACCAAATGAATTGTGTCCCCCGAGTGTCCTCTGTGCCTGGTATACCCTCTCATTATTGTGCTTAAGCCCCATCTGTTACTTAGTATTTGTACCTCTGATTCCCTCACTGTGATGGGCTTTCCCCCTACATTTTCACATTTTTCTATCATATATATTAATTTCATAATCGGAAAAAAAAATATTATTAAGAAAAAGATTAAAAAGTAATGAAAAGTAGCACTTTAGAGGTTAACTCATTTAATCTTCATAATTCCATGAGGTGGGTACTATTATTCTTGCCCCCATTTTTATTTCCTTTCTTCAGGAAAGAAGGTAGGAAGAAAAGGAGGGAGAGGGGGAGGGGAATTCATCAGGCGCACAGTAACTAGTGCATGAGATTCAGACGCATTTGGTGCCCAAAGTCCAGGCTACATCTACCTTCTCACACTATCCCCAGACCACCAGGGAGGGTCCTAGCCCCCTCCTCAAATACCTGTCTCCTCTCAGTGACCCTTGACGCTCTTCAACAACAGTTCAGTGAGTAAGAACTTGTAGGAAATACAAAGATGAACCATGGTTCCTGCACTGAAGGAGGCTGTGGTCTAATGGGAGACATCAGGCCTGTGTTGATAATAATACAATAATATTCATAATGATTTTTACTAATTGCTTACTCACATGCCAGGCAGCGTTCTAACTTGTCTTCACAACATGTATTGTCTTCACAGTGATCTAATCAACTGAGCTAACTGGCTACCCCACCTACCAAGAAGTTTTACAACTTCACTGGGGAGAGAAAACCAAGGAAATGCCTAGACTTAAGAATTTGCAAATAATCCTATGTGAAGTTTTTGAGGCTAGAGGGCAATTAGGGAATAACACTTTGGGAAAGCAGGTCTTTAGCTGGGTCTGATAGTGGAAGCTAAGATAGAAATGGAGGTCCCATTCTGACACAGGAAGACCTGCATGGATTAGAAGGGCTTTGACAGACGTGGTCCTTGACGAATGTGAATAGGATTTCACCAAACAGAAAGAGGGAAGAACATCCCAAACCAAAGGATACCAGAAGCAAAAGCAGGGAATCACAAAGTTATCCCTGCCTGGACAGGCAGGAATCAAGATAAGAATATTTAGCCAGAAACATGAAATACCACTCCCAGCCCTCCCTTGTGGACATTTTGGTGTGTGATAAGGTTTGAACTTCAGAGGAAGGCTTTCTCATAGACATTGCACTTATAAGGTTTCTCTCCAGCATGGATCCTCTGATGTATAAGACTTGATTGCTGATAGAAAGTTCTCCCACAATGAACGCATTTATAAGGTTTCTCCCCCATGTGCATCTTCTGATGTGTGGTCAGACTCAATTTCCGATTGAAGGTTTTTCCACAGTGACTGCATTCATAAGGTTTCTGTCCAGTGTGGAATCACTGACGTTTGGTGAGATCTGTGCTAAGATGAAAGGTTTTCTCACACTGATTACAGGAATAGGGTTGCTCTCCAGTGTGTATCCACCTATGTTGAGAAAGCCAAGAGAACTTCTGAAAGGCTTTTCCACACTCAAATTTATATGGTTTCTCTCTAGAACAAATTCTCTGATGTACCATAAGGTTAGAGTTCTGCCTGCAGTGTTTTCCACCAGTAGCACATCTAGATTAAGAGATTTATTGCAAGGAAGTGGCTCTGTCGATGGTGGGGGCTGCTAGGTAAGTCAAGTCCGGAATCCGTAGTCAGGCCACCCGGAAGGGCAGGCTGGAGCTCTCAGGCTCAAGCTGCAACTGCTGCCCACAGGTAGAATTTCTTCTGGGAGACTTTGGCTCTGCCTTTCAGCTGCTTGAATCAGTCCCACCTATTGGGTCTCATGGCTGGCTTAGCTTCAGGGCAGACATGTTGAGTGGCTTTCCACCTTTCCTCCCCCTTTCCCTTTTCTCTCTGGGAACTGAGATTCCTCTCCTGCGAAGGGGTAAACATTACAGTTATCACCAAAGGAATGTCTCGTGGGCTACATTTAGCAGGCTTCAGTTATGATGAGGTAGATCGATTTAGCTTAAGCCATTTTTACCTTTTGAAAAGTGTTCTTGTTTGAACCCCACCCCCCCCCAACACCTGTGGTGAAAATTGAAGGTTAAAAATTGTCCTGTACTTAGAAAAATTTTAAATTCTATCTGCCTTTGCTGTTTCCTGCCTATGCTGTCCCTGACTGATAAAACCAAGAGCTGTATCTGGATGTATCTAGACAACCTAAGGAGGAAACCGCCCTGTGGAAGTTTTTGCCGTCCCTAAGTGATTAACTGGCTTATCTTGGCTTCTGTAACCAGCTTGCGCTAGGCCTCGCAAAACCCCCTCCCTCCTCACACTAGGAGGGAATGTGTGACTATATGATAACTTTGACTGTGTGACTATATGATTTTCTTGCCTGTGTGACTATGTGCCTTTAAAAGACCCCTTAAAATTAAACTCAGGGCTGTTCTCTTACCAGAATATCTGCAGACACAGTTGCCGGCTGGCTAATAAAGACCCCCTTTTTAAATTCTCAGTTGAATGTTCTGATTCCTTTTCTGTGTGACAGCCTCACAGCACACGCTGGAATGCTTTGTACTGAGATAGTGGCTAATCAAGAACCTATGCCCTAACCAACCAGATGTTATCAGACCACAAGGGCTGTGTCACCTTGCACACCACTGATTTCAAAATTACCCACTACTGGGCCGGCCCGGTGGCGCACTGCTACAGTGCGCAGCTTGGGAGTGTGGTGGCGCTCCCGCCGAGGGTTCGGATCCCACATACAGACCGGTTCCCGCTCACTGGCTGAGCGAGGTGTGGGAGCAACACCGAGGGTTGCGATCCCGTTTCCGGTCCCGGTCCGGTATGGGCATGACACTGAGGGTTGCGATCCGTTGCCGGACACGAAAAAAAAAAAAAAAGACAAAATTACCCACTACTGGGCCGGCCCGGTGGCGCACTGCTACAGTGCGCAGCTTGGGAGTGTGGTGGCGCTCCCGCCGAGGGTTCGGATCCCACATACAGACCGGTTCCCGCTCACTGGCTGAGCGAGGTGTGGGAGCAACACCGAGGGTTGCGATCCCGTTTCCGGTCCCGGTCCGGTATGGGCATGACACTGAGGGTTGCGATCCGTTGCCGGACACGAAAAAAAAAAAAAAAAGACAAAATTACCCACTACTCTGTCAGAACCCCCTGTAATGTTCTTATAAACCTCCTGCTTTCCTTGGTTTGGAGGAACTGATCTGGATCAGTCTCCCCTCCATATTAGTGGAATAAAGCTTTCAGCTGAAATGGCACCTTGCTCGGGTCTCTCTCTCTTCTCCATCTCACCGAACCTAACACCACCCAGATTACTAGGAATATCTCACTTACTTAAAGTCAATGATTATTGAAAGAAAGTGAGCCAAGATGCTGGGTACTGTTCAAGCTTTATTAAAGAAAGAAATCTGCTGGGCTGTACTCAAAATGAAGGACAGCCCGGGGCTGCCCTGAAAATGGGGGACAGCGGCAACAATGGGTTTGCAAGAGTTTATATTAGCTTTTGGGTGTGAAATGTACCAGGGGAGGGATCATTAGGTTGATGTAACTGGGTGGAGAACTGTGCTGATGCAGAAGCCGGAAAGTTGTTCCTAAGTCAGGAGGCTTCTCGTAAAGGGAAAGGGGGGAGGGACTTGGTGCTGGAGTGGAAGATGAGGCCAGTGGCTATTTCGTGCTGGTGCTTATTGTGTGCACAATGGCGCCAGCCACATCCAAAATCCATCAATTATGAGGTTTAATCACATCGACAAAATACTCATCACAGCAACACGGAGAATAGTGTCTGAATGATTGGGGACTGTAGCCTGGCCAAGCTGACACATAACCGCCACTTTAACCTTACAGATGTACCTGCTTTATCCCTGCTATTTGCTTTGCTCTTGTTTGTGTCTCCACTTGAACAGAAGCTCCAGAGATTTTGTTTTGTTCCTTGATGTATCCATAGGCCTAGAAAAGCACCGGCAGATGTTCAATAAATAGTAACTGAATAAATGAATGTGCAGTCTTTCACATGATGCTGAGCCTCTGCTGTAACACCGAGACACTTTTTGAACATTCCCAGACCCCCTGAACCCCATGGCCAGTGACCAGGACCACCCTCGTGTACCCAGACACTTTTTGAACATTCCCAGACCCCCTGAACCCCATGGCCAGTGACCAGGACCACCCTCTCTGAAACCATCCCTTTATCTCCACACAGGCTGACCATTAGACAAAACCTCTCTGGTGGCAGCTTCCCTTCCCTGGTTCCTAACCCTATCTAGCCCTTGTCACCTCTCCCACGTGATAGTCCTTCCAAATTTTTCATGACAGCTCTCACACCTCTGCTGACTCCCAGCTCTAACTGCCTTTGTATGCACAGGGACCCCAGAGCTGCCACCACACCCCCCTCCCTGCTGGGCTGGTCCCCAAACCCCATAAAAGGGCCCCATCAGGGCCGGACCCTGTGTCTTGGGTGTCCTATGGATCTCTGGGCAGCTGGGGATGTGCTGTTGAACTCAAAATGTGATAAAGTCCTGGTGGAATTGAGAAAAAATTTAATCCAACCAGATCCTTGAACTCACGGACACTAACTATCAAGTCATTTCCTACTTCTCTTGATTTCACGGTCTGTTTTCAAGGTGCTTTTCCACATTCAGAACAATCATAGGGTTCTCTCTAGAATGAATTCTCTGATGTACCATAAGGTGACCGTTCTGCCTGAGGGTTTTCCACAGTCTCAGCCCTTCTCCCCAGTATGGATTTTCCCACGCTGAGTAAGGGCCGTGTTCCCAGTGAATGCCTTCCTGCCTTCCCTCACTTACAAAGGGCTTCTCTCCAGCATGTTTTCTCATATGCGTTGTAAGGTGGGACTTCTGATGGCAGGTGGGGCAGGTGTTCCCACCATCTCTACGTATGTAGGATTTCTTTACTCTGGGGATTTTCTGACAATTACCAATGGCTAAGCAACCCAATTTATCTTTCTTACAAGCTCTTTCTTCTTGTGGAACGTTGCCATTCCTGCCAACTTTCTCATTTTGGTAGGCTTTTTCTTTGATAGGGGACTTTCTAGGGATGACTGTTACTGTGCTAGAATGTAACCTGGAGGAAGGGAATACTTCCCCCTCTGTCTTGTGGACTTTTGCTCCTGTGTTTCTAAACAGCTCATAGGTTTATAGGATTCTTCTAATCTTCCATTCAGATCATATCTGTTTCTTCACAAATACACCACCCTGAAGTACTCAGCTCATTCTTGGTTGTGAACTTTGGTCTAAGATAATAAATAGAAAAAGCAAATTTCATTCATCTCTGTGGTTAGGAAAAGAAGCATTCTACAAAAAGACTAGATGATCTGCAAGACGAGATAAAAGCAGACAGGCAGCTGCCAAAATAAATAAATAAATAAATGTGACATGTATTATAGTTGTACGATGTTTCATAGGTGTGAGTGTGTGTGTGTGTGTGTGTGAGTGTGTGTATGTTTCAAATTCCTGTTGTGGCATTCCTCAAACTGATCAAAATCACACCATGAATATCTCATAAGTGCCTTGTCTCTGATCAGATGTTCTTTTCATGTTTACTTTATTACTAAGATGTATCTTCTGAATAAACTATCTGATGATCAGATGGTTGGTAAGACCCTGGCTGAGAGAGGTTTCTCACACTGGCCACAAGTTTACACCACTATAGTTTGGATAATCTGATGTATAACAAAACACAAACCCCAAACAAAATATTTCCCACAGTTAACTGCATTTCTTACTCTGTGTTGCGGATTACCTGCTGTCTTCTGCAATGCATTCTCATTTCCCACTGTGACTACATGTGGATTCTCTGTTGTGACATAAGGCCAGAGCTCTGACAGGCATGTTTCCCACACTCACTGCACTTAAAAGGTTTCTCTTCAGTGTGGAGTCTCTGAAGTTTGGTAGATTACCTGCTGTCTTCTGCAATGCATTCTCATTTCCCACTGTGACTACATGTGGATTCTCTGTTGTGACATAAGGCCAGAGCTCTGACAGGCACGTTTCCCACACTCACTGCACTTAAAAGGTTTCTCTTCAGTGTGGAGTCTCTGAAGTTTGGTACAAACTGTGCTAAGAGGAAAGGTTTTGTAACACTCCTCCTCGCACGCATAGGGTCACTCTGCGTCGTCTTGTGTTGGGTAAGGTGTGACTTCTAATTGAATGCTTTCCCATAGTCAACATTTATATAGCTTTTCTGTGGTGTAAATTCTCTGATGTCTAATTAGGGGAGAAGCCTGCCTAAACAGTTTTCCACAGTGATCACATTTAAATCGTATCTCCCGATTGTACTTGATGTCGAGTAAGAACTGAGTTCAGACTAAAAGATTTCCTACATTCATTACACAAAAGGCTTCTCTCCAGTATGAATTCTCTAATTCATTATAAGGTGTGACTTCTGTTGGCATGATTTGCTGCACAGATTACATATGCAGGATTTCTTCATGCTGTGCATTTGATGTTTTCTAGAGGATGAAGTTCCACACTTAAAATTCTCACAGAGTATTTCTTTTCCCAGAATGCTGAAAAAACATTCTCAAAATTTTTGTTTCTATGGGCTCTTTCTTTGTTGGGGATATTCCTGTGAATGTCCTTCACTTTGCTAGGAGCTATTCTTGGGAAAGGAGATTTTCCTTCTCTCTCCCTTATGAGCAACTTCTGTTGTCGTTCTAACCAGCTCCTGTTGTCAACGGCTTCTCCAAATGCCTCATACACATCCGCTGCTTCACAAACACCACAATTTGAAATGCATGTCTCCTTCTTGGTCTTGGTTTTATGACTGACAGAAAACAGAAAATGAAAATGCCATTAAGACTTGGGTTAGGGGAGTAAAGAACAATGGTTTGCACAGAAAAGGATAATCCCTACAGCATGTATGTAAAATGGTATAGTAAGCCCAGGAGAGTTGTGACTCTGTCATTTATTGTCTGTGGAACCTGGAAGATGTGATGACGTCAGCCAGCTCACAGGACGGCTCCGGAGAAAGAATGCGGGGATCAATGTCAAAGCCTGTCAGCAGATCACGTGGCACGTTTAGGCTACATGTCCATTGTTAGTGGGAGAGGAGAGTTTATTGATTCAGAGAGGTTCAGTTGCCCTGGGTAGGGCACAAAGGACTGTGAGCGTGATGGGAATACAAAATCACACAAAAAACAGTCACAGTCTTCAAGAAGCTCATAATCTCCTAGAGGAGAATGGATATACGCACATGAAACTACACATAAGTACATGAAATGCAGCAAACAAAGTACTGAAAGACATTCAAGGTCAGAAAGTGAGCAGATTTTGTATGGTGTGCTTGGAGGAAACTCTTGAAGAAAGAGAGAGCTAGCCAGTCTCAAAGGAAATTAATTTGGATCAGTAGATACTACATAGGAGGTCAGAATAGGTGTTGAGAATGGCATCATACTGAAATCCAGAAATGACCCAACTGGGGAAAGCATTGCTTGAAGAGGTCAACTCACAGGAAGAACTCAGGGACCCGACAGTGATTGATTAGCAGCAAGAGACGTCATAGTATCGATCTGGGACCGCTGAGTTCTTTAGATTTTGCTTGAGAACCAGTGGAAAGGTAGACGTAGGGTAAGCCTTTGGCTATAAGAAGGGCAGTGAGATAGCCGTATTAAATATGACCCTGACGACAGACCACAGAGAAGAGAGGAGGTTTCAGAAAAGGTTTGAACAATCTCAGCTCTGGAATATCATTCCCACTTCCAGAGACACACACCCATTGAACTGTGATTTCCGTATCAGTTTTTCATCTTCAAAAAGCAGTACTAGGTTGGACGTTTCTGGTTGGACCTTGTACACCACAGTCTACTTGCTCTTCTCTGGTACTCATCCTCCTATCGGCCTGTCCCAGAATTAGGCCTGGCTTATACCAGGGGTCTTCAAAAAGTTCATGGAAAGATTCATATTATCTTTTAATTCCATTTTTTCCACGAACATGTTGAAGTACTCTCATATGATTAACCGACCTCTGGTAACTGTGACTTCTTTAGCTAGATTTAAACAGTTTTGCTAACAGTAATATTTCCATTAATCCTTACTTCTCTCTGTCCCTGCAGCTACCTAATAAGCTCGATGCTGCTACTGCCTTGGATCCTAGGGGACACACTGACACCTCCTAAAAATTGTAGGTACCAATCCAGGTGTGAGACCATTTCAGCCTTAACTGGAGTAAGAGAGAGGTCCCAATACGAAAATGTGAAAGCATCATTAGTAGTTGGTGACTGTTTTGACATGGGTGTCCAAGGTCATTCAGGACCCACTGAATTCCAAGGTTGTAAGCCTAAAAGAAAAGAAAAGTTATAGAATGCCATGGACAGTAAAGAGGATTTAATGATGATGAGGATGGCAATGTTAACTTTTTATAGGGGATAATGGAATTATTATTATATAACTTTATATTTTATTGTATATACAATAGTAATGTATTATGCTATGGACTTTGCAAACAATAGCTCATTTAATACTTACAGCCACTTTGTGAAGCAAACTATGATCTCACTGGGGAGGGCCTGTCACACAGGAAGTCTCCACAGATTGAGCTGTTGTTATATTTAGTTTGAAGGCAGTTATCATCGTCCCTCTCCCCCTCAGCTCTACTCGAGCCTCCTCAGCCCCTTCCTTCTTCATTACTTGTTCATAAAAACTATTAGCTTTGAATGAACAGCCATGGGTTCAAATCCCAACTGGGCTACTTACCATCTTGAAACTTTCAGCCAATTACTAACCTCTCTGGGCCTCAGTTTCCTCATGTGTAAAACCAGAAAGTTAATGCTTGCCTTGCAGGGCCATTGTGAGGATGAAAATTTAAAAATGGATGTAAAAAGCACTTCATGTGGTGGTTACACAACAGTAGGAATGTACTTAATGCCGCTGAACTCTACACTTAAATATGGTTAAAATGGTACATTTTATGCTGTATCTATTTTAGCACAATTTTAAAAAGCACCTTATAGTTTCTTTTTTTTCTTTTTTTTCCTTTTTGTCTTTTTTCGTGTCTGGCAACGGACCGCAACCCTCAGTGTCGCACCCGTACCGGACCGGGACCGGCAACGGGATCGCAACCCTTGGTGTTGCTCCTGCTCCTCGCTCAGCCAGTGAGTGGCCGGTCTGTATGTGGGATCCGAACCCTCGGCGGGAGCGCCGCCGCGCTCCCCAAGCGGCGCACTGTAGCAGTGTGCCACCGGGCTGGCCCCACCTTATAGTTTCTAATATGTTCTTGGGATTCAAAATTTGATACCTACTATCATTCCTGCTTACATGCTATTTTGCAATTTTCCCATGTAGTCTGTAAACCCATCGAGAGCCAGTGCTGGCATATTGCTCCTAGGGCCACCCCCCATTGCTCTTGAACCCATACATGTTGAGGGGGGCAGGGTATGAGCTGATAGACACATAACAAGCCTGATGGTAAAATGCATAAAATGACATGATTCCCATTTCACAGATGAGAAAATAATGGCAGGGAAGTTTCACAATAACAGCAAGATAATCTCAGGAGGTCACTGGAGAAGGAGAGGAGTTAGCCCCAAGGACGAGGGCACAAAGAGAAGCTCACCTCGCCCTGTTTCGTGGTAGTGAGCTCTTCCCAGTATTTCAGAGCAGCCGCTAACTGCTTCCTACATGGGTGCCTGCTTCCTTTGTGGGTCCACATCTTTCTACCTCCCTTGCTCGCCTGTGTCAATAGACAGATCGATCAATCAATCGATCGATTGATAGACATTTGTTCATTTGGAAAGTAGTATGAGGGGAGTTGTTGAGTTCTTTTCATCACTAGCACTGGTTACTTTGAACAAATAAAAGCTTTCTGTAGTTGCATCCTTTATCAGAAAAGAACACTTGATACCATGGTATATTATTTCCTGTGCATTAGAGAACACCTTTTCTAAATGTGGAGGAAATTTCCACAGTCATTACTCAGTCAGAACTTGTGTTGAGCTCATATGCCTAAGGACCATTCTGGGGTTTTTTGTTTGTTTGTGTGTGAATATACATAAAGTACATATGTAAATAGCTTTCTTTTTTTGTTTATTTGCTTTTAAACATTCACTAAAACAAAACCCATGGGTAAGCTCATGTTTCTGAGATGCCATCATTCTGAACAACCTAAGAAATAAATCACTTCAAGTTAAATTGAATTTTTTCCTGAATTCATAACCTTTCAAATTAAATAGATGATTCTGTAACTGATTGGAGAATTTAAAGTTGATAATTTAAAAGCAAACCCATATGAATCCATACCTATATCTACAGTCATATAAATGCAACAGTTTATTTGCAAAATTCCTGAAAGGAAAAATTTTATCACTACCAACAATCTACCCAGATGAGGAAACTAGGCAAATCCTGGTGTTTTAATTAGCTAAGCGAGACTTAGTTAAGTGGATATTTAAAGGTTCCTCTAGGGAGCCATTCCTCCACAAAAAGTTGAAATTCCTGTGTTGTATTGATGAAAAGGTCATGATTTATGGAATGTCTAAGACTTGGCTCATGGAAACATAGTCAAATGATTAGAGATGTTGGCAATTTAGGACCTGATGGCGTAAATGGATAAACTTTTGTAATCCAAACTATTGACCTGCATGTTTTTTCTTTATTCCAATCCATTCCTTACATGTAGGCTAAGTCTGTTCAGTATTTGGGTTACTGGTTCAGCAGAAGCCAGTAAAACAAAAACTTTGTAGTGATCAGAATGTTTCCCAACTGTATATTGTTTATCTTAACTACTGGTGAACAGTGGTCAATAAACAGTTTTATATTAAATATATATATATACATACACACACACACACGTATATACACAATACAATATTATTAGCTATTGTCACCCTAGAGCACCAGAACTTATTCTTCCTGTCTAACTGTAACTTTGTAACTTTGTACCCATCTATCAACTTTTCGCTGTCGTCCATCCCCTCTCCCTTTCCCTGCCTCTGGTAACCTCTATTCTATTCTCTATTTCTCTCTTTTCAATTTATTTTTCTTAATTGACCCATGATAACTGTATATATTTATGGAGTACAATGTGATATTTGGGTACATTAATACTGCGTGCAATGATCATATCAGGGTGTTTAGTGTGTCCATCACCTCAAATATTTGTCACTTCTTCATGTTAGGAACATTCAACATCATCTCGACTAGCTATTCAGAGATACACAGTACTTTGTTGTTAACTGTGGTCTCCCTGTATTACTATAGAGCCCTAGATTCCATTCTTCCTATTTCTCTAATACTTTGTATCCACTGACCATCCTTTCCCGATACCCCTCTCCCCCTCCCCCCCCACCAATCTCTAGTAACCACTATTCTACTCTCTACTTTTATGAGATCAACTTTTTCAGCTTCCACATTTGAGTGAGAATATGTGGTATTGCTCTCTCTGTGCCCGGCTTATTTCACTTAACATAGTTTTCTCCAAGCTCATCCATGTTGCTGCAAATGGCAGAATTTCACCCTTTTTTATGGCTGAGTAGTATTCCATTGTGTATATATACCACATTTCCTTTATCCAATCACCTGTTGAAGGACATTTAGGTTGGTTCTTGGCTATTGTGAATAGAGCTGTGATAAACACAGGAGTACAGGTATTCCTTTGATGTGTATATATGTGTATATATATAAAGGATTTTCATTCCTTTGCATACATACCCAGTAGTGGGATTGCTGGATTGTATGGTAGTTCTATCTGCAGTTTTCTGAGAAAACTCCATACTGTTTTCCATAATGGCTATACTAATTTACATTCCCACAAACAATGTTCCCCTTTCTCTGCATCCTTACCAGCATTCACTATTTTCTTTTTGATAATAGCCTTTTTAACTGGGGTGAGATAATATCTCATTGTGATTTTTATTTGCATTTCCCTGATAATCAATGATGTTGAGCATTTTTTCATATACTTGTTGGCCATTTGTATGTCTTGTTTTGAAAAATGTCTATTCAGTTCTTTTGCCTTTTTTTTTTTTAAAAAAAAAGGTGACCGGTAAGGGGATCGTGACACTTGACTTGGTGTTGTCAGCACCACGCTCAGCCAGTGAGCTAACCGGCCATCCCTATATTTGTTGGCCATTTGTATGTCTTGTTTTGAAAAATGTCTATTCAGTTCTTTTGCCTTTTTTTTTTTTAAAAAAAGGTGACCGGTAAGGGGATCGTGACACTTGACTTGGTGTTGTCAGCACCACGCTCAGCCAGTGAGCTAACTGGCCATCCCTATATGGGATTCAAACCCATGGCCTTGGTGTTATCAGCACCACACTCTCCCGAGTGAGCCACGGGCCAGCCCCCTTTGCCTATTTTTAAATTGGATTATTATTTTTATTATTTACTATTTTTATTTTTTAACTATTGAGTTGTTTGAGTTCTTTGTATATTCTGGATATTAATCCCTTGCCAGACGTAAAATTTGAAAATACTTTCTCTCATTCTGCAGGTTGTCTTTTCACTCTGTTGATTTTTCCTTTGCTATGTAGAAGCTTTTTAGTTTGATATAATACCATTTGTTAATTTTTGCTTTTGTTCCCTGTGCTTCTGAAGTATAATCCATAAAATCTTTGACCGGACCTATGTCCTGAAGTGTTTCCCCTATATTTTCTTCTAGAAGTTTTATTGTTTCGGATCTTACATTTAAGTCTTTGATCCATTTTGAGTTGATTTTGGTATAGGGTGAGAGATAGGTATCTAGTTTCATTCTTTTACTTATGGATGTCCAATTTTCCTAGCATAGTTTATTGAAGAGACTGTCCTTTCCTCAATGTGTGTTCTTGGCTCCTTTACCAAAAATAAGTTGGCTGTAGGCATGAATTTATTTCTGAATTCTCTATTCTGATCCATTGGTCTATGTGTCTGGTTTTTGTGCCAGTACCATGCCATTTTAATTACTATAGCTCTGTAGTATATTTTGAAGTCAGGGAGTATAATACTTTGTTCTTTTTGCTCAGGATTGCTTTGGCTATTTGTGGTCTCTTGTTGTTCCATATAAATTTTTGAATTGTTTTTTCTATCTCTGTGAAGTATGTCTTTGGTAATTTGATGGAGATTGCATTGAACCTGTAGATCACTTTGGGTAGTATGGTCATTTTGATGATATTGATTCTTCTAATCCATGAGCATGGGATGTCTTTCCATTTTTGTGTGTCTCTCTTAATTTCTTTAATCGGTGTTTCATAGTCTTCATTATAGAGATCTTTCACCTTCTTGGTTAAGTTTATTTGTAGGTACTTTATTTTATTTTTTGCTATCATAAGTGGTATACATTTTTGATTTCTTTTTCTGCAAGTTCATTGTTAGTATATAAAATGCTACTGATTTTTGTATGTTGATTTTGTATCCTGCAACTTTACTCAATTTATCAGGTCTAGAAATTTTTTGGTAGAGTCTTTAGGTTTCTCTCTATATAAAATCATGTCATCTGCAAACAGGGACAACTTGACTTATTCCTTTCAAATTTGGATGCCCTTTCTTTCTTTCTCTTGCCTAATTGGTCTGGCTAGGACTTCCAGTAGTATGTTAAATAGAAGTGATGAGAGTGGGCATCTTTGTCTTCTTCCAGTTCTTACAGGGAAACCTTTCAGATTTTCACTGTTCTGTGTGATGTTAGGTGTTGGTTTGTCATATATAGCCTTTATTGTACTAAGATATTTTTCTTCATACCTAATTTGTTGAGAATTTTTATGATGAAGGGATGGTGAATTTTATCAAATGCTTTTTCTGCAACTGTCAAGATCACCATATTTTTTTCCTTTCATTTTGATGATGCGATATATTACATTTATTAATTGCATATGTTGAACTAGCCTTGCATCCCTGAGATAAATCCCACTTGATCATCTTGTATAATCTTTCTGATGTGCTGTTGGATTCAGTTTGCTGATATTTTATTGAGGATATTTGCATCTGTGTTCATTAGGAATATTGGCCAGTAGTTTTCTTTTCTTCTTGTGTCCTTGCCTGGTTTGGTATCAGGGTAATGCTGGCATCATAGTATGAGTTTGGAAGAACTGTGTCTATTCAGTTTTTTGAAATAGTTTATAAAGTATTGGTATTAGTTCTTTAAATGTTTGGTAGAATTTGGCAGTAAAGCCATCTGGTCTTGGGATTTTCTTTGTGTGAAGACTTTATTACTGATTCAATCTCATTACTTGTTATTGGTCTATTTCAGTTTTCTATTTCTTCTTGGTTCAGTCTTAGTGTCATTTGTATCCAGGAATTTATCTATTTCCTCTAGGTTTTCAAATTTATTAGCAAATAGTTGTTCATAATAGTCTCTGATGATCTGGTGCTATTTGTTATAATGTCTCCATTTGCATTTCTGATTTTATTTATTTTGGTCTTTTCTCTTTTTTTCTTGGTTAGTCTGGGTAATGATTTGTTGATTTTGTTTATCTTTTCATAGAACCAACTTTTTGTTTGATGGATCTTTCATATTGTATTTTTAGTCTCAATTTCATTTATTTCTGCTCTGATTTTATTATTTATTTTCTTCTACTTATTTTGGGTTTAGTTTGTCCTTGCTTTTCTAGTTCCTTGAGGTGTATTGTTAAGCTGTTTATTTTAATTTTTTTTTTTTTTTCTGATGTAAGCACTTATTGCTATAAACGTTCCTCTTTATACTACCTTGGCTGTATCCCATAGGTTTTGGTATGTTGTTTTCTTCTGCTGATCTAGTCTGTTGTTGAGACTCTCAGATATATTTTTTATTTCATTCAATGAATTCATCAATTCCAATATTTCAGCTTGATTTTTTAAAATGATGTCTCTTTGTTGAATTTCTCATTCAGACCAGGAATTGTTTTTCTGACTTCATTGAACTGTTTGTATCCTCCTCTATCTCAGTGAGATTACTTAAGATCATTAATTTAAATTATTTTTCCAGCAAGTTGGCAATTTCTGATTCTTTGGGACCAGTTACTGGAGCATCATCATCATCATCACCATCATCATCATCATCATCATTATCATCATCATCATCATTATTATTATTATTGCGCAATGTCATGCTACCTGTTTTTTTCCATGGTTCTTGTTTCCCTGAGTTGATATCTGCATCTGGTGGAACAGTCACCTCTTTGAGTTTTGTGGAGTGACTGGTATGGGGAAAGACTTTCACCTGCAAATGTGTCTAGGTTATCGATTGGGTAGAGTGCAATGGTTTTGTTATGGATGGAGGCAGTAGTGTAGACTCTGTGTAGTTTCTTCAGCTCTAATACACTTTAACTATGTCTGTGAGTGACTCAGTGACCTATGCTTTGGAGGATTGTGGCAGTGGTGGCACAGATTTGCCAGGGGAGGGATTGCTGGGTTGGTTAACAGGCTGGGGGTGTGCACATGCACCCTGTGGGTCAGTCATCTCAGGAGCTGGCTCACTGGGGATGCAGTTACTGAACTGATTCTCAGGCTGGGGGTGTGGATGTATGGTATGTCAGGGTCTCTGGGACTGGTTTGCCAATGGCAGGGTCACCATCCTGCTTCTCTGACCAGGGGAGGGGCTACCAAGGGCACATCAGGCAAGTGTTTCTCACTTGGATATGTGTAGTGCATGTGATGGTTCAAAGACTTGGTGGTGGGTCTTCCAGGGGCATGACAGCTGAGCTGTTTCTCTGAGCAGGGGCATGGTTGTGCTTTGGCTCAGCTAGCTGAGTGTGGGTCTGCCAGTGGCCCTTCCACTGTGCCACTTCTTGGGGCCTGATAATAGGTTGTGCTTCCCTTGGAGGTTCAGGAGCTGATCTGCCAAGGGTGGAGCTGCTGAGCTGCTTCTTAGAAAGTGGGTGAGGCCACTAGGTGGGGCTGCAGTGAGGAGGACCAACCAGCCTCTTCCTAGTTGGTGGGTGGGGCTGCTAGGCGGGCCTGACCAGCTGCTTCTTGAACTGTTGGCAAGGGCACTAGGCAGCCTGCAGTGAGGGGCAGTCCAGGTGCTTCTGGGACTGTTGGCAAGGCTGCTAGGCAGAACTGTTCAGGACTATATTAGTCTGTTACTGTTGCTTATAACAAAATTCCTGGAATTGGGTACTTTGTAAGAAAATGAAATTTATTGCTCACAGTTTCAGAGGATGGGAAGTCCGAAGTCTATGGAACACATTTGGTGAAGGCCTTGGTAGTGGCAACAGTGACCCAGGGGTCTCACGTGGCAGAAAATGGTGGAGCAGAGATATTTCCTCATGTACTCTCCTTTTAAAACCCTCAGAACTGTGCCCCTGACCAACATATTAGTCCATTCACTATGGCATTGTCCTACAATGTAATCACCTCTTCAAGGGCTCACCTTTCAATTACCATAATAGGATTTCCCACCCTCAGTGGTAACAGTGGGAATGAAGCTTCTAATATATGAAATTTGGGAGACACAATTCAATCAATCTACAGCATACGGCCCCTGAGAAGTTCACCTCTGACGAACAAGACTCAGTGCAATTTAGGGGTTCCATGTGTGCAGCCTCACCAGGGTCTTTCCACATGTCCCCATTACAATGTGCAGAATCCCATTCTTTCCCAACCAATGCCCTCACTTTAACAGCAGATACTCTGTGAGGCTGATAAATGAACTGCCATTGTAGTTCAGCCAATTTTATGATGAAGGCTTGTGCTTGATTTTTAGCAATTTCAGCCCTGTGGGTACTGGAGAGAAGACTCTGACCTACAGCACACCTAGAAACTTTTAGGTCATCTGTGTGGTGCTTGAGCCGAGAATTCACATCCCTGAGCTCTTCCTTTTCTTTCCTTACTTTGTCCAGTGATGCTAGGAGCAAACAAGCAACATCATTATATTCCTTGGATTTCCACAAATACTCAAAGGTATTATGTATAGAGTCACTGAATCCCTTGCCTTTTACAAGTGGTAAATCAGGAGTATCAAATGGATTTATCTTGCATATCTCTTTTAACAGTTCATGCCACAGACTATCAGTGCTCTCTATATTATTAGAAGTTGAGCTGTTAGCATTTTTAGGTCTATAGTCCTGAAACCAACTGAAGAAATTCATTTTTAAGATTCTGTTTCTCTAGAACCATTCCTGGTACCAAAATCTGTATTAGTCAGGGTTCTCCAGAGTGACAAAATGGATAGGATATGTCATAAATATAAAAAAGGGGATTTATTAAGGGAATTAGCTCACGCAATTGTGAAGAGAAGTCCCACAATAGGCTGTCTGCAAACTGGATGCCAGTAGTGTGGCTCAGTCCAAATCTGAAAGCCTCAGAACCAGGGAAGCCGATGGTGTCCTTGGTATAAGTCTTGGAACCCAAAGCTGAAGAGTCTTGAGCTCTGATATCCACAGATAGGAGGGAAGAGTGTATCCCAACTGCAACGGATAGAGAGATTCAACTTTTTTCTCTGTTTTTTGTTCTCTCTGGGCCCTCAGTGGATTGGATGGTTCCCACCCATATTGAGGGCAGACCTTTTCCACCCAGTCCACTCAGGCTCTCATGTTAGTATCTTCTGGGAACATCCTCATGGATACACCAAGAAGATAGCTTTACCAGGTTTCTTGGCTTTCCTTAACCTACAAGTTGACAACTAGAATTAACCTTCACAAGGACAGAAACACCTGGCTGCTTCTTCAGGAGCAGATGCACTTGATTTCCACCAGCATATTCATTAGGGTAGAGACCCGTGAGTTGTTTTTCCAGGGTGGGGGATCAGGCACACACAACTCAGTCAGCTGAGGGTTGGTCTGATTGAGGAAGGTCTGCCTGTCTGATGTCCAGCTGGTGGACTTGAGGTGCAGCAGTTCAGCAGGACTAGGGTTGGCTTCCCAGACTGCAGAACTAGAGTCACAGCCATTGTGAGCCCAGGCTTCAAGCTGCCAGGATAAGGGTGTTACGGCCCCTCCTGTGAGTGCGCTGGAATGATGGCAGAGCTCCAAGGCTGGGGAAGTCCTGTGGCTACTGGCCCCAGGGCAGGGCACATTCAGGCAATGGCTCTGGTTTCAAGATGGCGAAGTATTGCATCAGCCTGGGTTACGAGGTTGGGGAATGGGAGTGCATAGTTTGTGTTAGTGTTCTAGAGCAATGTATTGTGTTTATTCTGGGCCACTCCCCACACTTGGTTCCAGGCTTGTCCTGCCAAAGGATCTGAATGCCTCTGTAGTGAAGATGGGGGTTGCTATGGGTCCTCTACCTACCTTTTGGCCACAAGGGAAAATTCTTCCTGTGCTGATCCTCGTGTCAGATACGTGGTGGCTGAGGCCATGTGCCTGTCTGTACTCTCTACGGTATCATCCTGGGTTTTCATGCTCTACAGGGATCTCACCAGGCTCCTGCTGCATGCCTACACTCTCCTACAGATGCTCCCGTCAATATTAGCTGTCTGTTAGTTGTTCTGGCCCTTTTTTGTGTGAGGAACACATCCCGGGTTCCTTTAGTCAGCCATCTAACCCTGCCTTTCTCTGCACAGTATTTCAATATATGGATTTACCATAATTTTATCAATTCCCCATTGATGGACACCTAGATTGCTTCCAGATTTTTCCTATAACAAAAATGCAATGGACAGCTGTTTCTATATATCTCTGCACACTTTGACAAGTTCACATAAAGGGATAAATTCCTGGAGGTTGAACTGTTGAGTAAATGAATACAGGCATCACTGGCATTCATGCCAACAGTGTAGTATTATGCTGCTTTTTTATGCATATAAATATGTATTAGTCTGTTACTGTTGCTTATAACAGAAATACTTGAAACTGGGTAATTTAGAAAGAAACAATATTTATTGCTTACAGTTTTGGAGGCTGGGAAGTCCAAAGTCCATGAAACAGATTTGGTGAGGGCCTTCTTTGGTGGTGGCTTTACAGCAATGCAGGGTGTCACACAGTGAGAATGGCAGAATAGAAAGAGACTAACCTCATTCATTCTCCTTCTAAAGCTCCCACAACCATACCCATGACCACCGTTAAACCATCCACTTATTAATCCATTTACTAGGGCATGGTCCTCACAATCTAATCATCTCTTTGAGGTGCCACCTTTCAATTACCATAATAGGATTTCCCATCCTCTTAACACTGTCACAGTGGGGGTTAAGTTTTTAATACACGGACTTTGGGGGACACAATTCAATCCACAGCAATGTATGTCCATTAAATTAAAAAATACAGACACAGGGACATAAAACACACTTTGTTTTTTGCACCTTGCTTTTTTCAGTAGGGAATCTTTTTGTGTGTGAATACGTTAAGAAAGGATGTTTTCTTGAGATAAAGGAAGAACTCAATCTGGAGAGTTAAGGGGCTCACTATGTTCTAGAGAAAAAAAAATAGCGATTAAAACCAAGACATATCTTGGTGAAGATACTGAATTCTAGAATAAAAAAGAATACATGTTTTCCACTGCTGGAAGACAGACTGTATATTGTGAAATTTGTTTAACAGAGTCTCAAACAGACAGAATACACCCAACTGGTCTGGGAGGGGGTTAGTATCTAACAAACAAAGAAGATTTCCTGGAATTGAAGATGGACAAAGTCTTCCTATAGAAAGGAAGTGCACTTAACACGTGCTGAGCAAGAGGGCGGTGGGGTGGGGGAGCGGGGATGGAGGAGAAGGTGGAAGGGAGGGGTCAGCCACACATCTAGACATGTTATAGTACAGAGTTTGAACTCCAAAAAATACAGTGTTTGAAATCCTAACATAAAACTAGGAAGGGAAAAATGGTTACCAACAAAGAATCAAGAATAAAATCGGCATCATTATTTCTCATCTGCAAACTTAGGGCTTGATGACAACCAAGCCGGTCTTTGAAGTTCTGTAGAAAAATTATTTTGAGTTGAGAATTTTATAAACAGTCAAATTATCTTTTAAATTCCAGCAAAAAAAAAAAAAAAAGTAGGAAGGGGTCAATAAACAAGGATGACAGAATGTTGCTAATTGTTGAAGTTACGTGATGGTGCATGTTGGTTTATGATGCTATTTTTGTCTTTTTATGTCTGTTTGAAATTCCCATACCTTAAAAAAAGAAACATTTTGCCAAGTTGGTACTAAAAATTAGAAATCAAGTGTAAGAGCAAAATAAAGTTTATTTTAAGATAAAATCTGTCACCTAAGATGGGTTACCTAAATACACAAGCAAAACAAAAAACAAATCCAAGAGAGAAGACATGGTATACAAGAAACAATAGTGATCAAACAAGCAAGCATAATTCAGTCGTGCACTGCAAAACAACATTTCAGTCAATGACATATTGCATGTACAACAGTGGTCCCATAAGATTATAATACTGTGTTTTTATTGTACCTTTTCTATGATTAGGTATGTTTATATACACAAATACCATTGTGTTACAATTGCCTACTGTAGTCAGTATAGTAACAGGCTGTGCAGGTTGTAGCCTGTAGAGGCTGTACCATATAGCCTAGGCATGTAGTAGGCTATACCATCTACGTTTGTGTAAGTGCGCTCTATGCTGTTCATGCAATGATGAAATTGCCTAAAGATGCATTTCTCAGAAAGTACCTCTGTTCTTAGTGAAGTCTAAAGAATTATTGATAATCTAGTTGTGAAGTTTAATAAAATTATTTAAAATGATTCTTAAGAAATTAAAGGCACACAAAAATACAAACTAATGTATAGTAATTCCTAGAAGCCCCAAACAAAACAAAACAACAAAAGACAACCTAATTTAAAAAATGGGTAATTTAATTCTCCTTATCCAGAGATTGATCTAGGGGTGGCCATGTGACTGAATTTTATTTATTTATTTATTTTTGTGTCCCTGCCTCCCCCTCATCTCCACGCCCCTCAGGATGCCCCATGTGACTGAATTTTAATCAATGAAATTGAAGCAGTAATCTACTGAGTGGATCTTCAGGATAGCTTTTGTCTTCTTGATAAAAAAGGGACAAACTCAGCTAGTGCACCCTTTTGGCTCTTTTTTACCTTTTCCTGCTTGGAATGTAGATGTGCTATCTAAAGGTGCAGCAGCCAACTTAGGGCCATAAGGTGACAAAAAACAAAAATAAAAGCCAACATGACAAGGATAGTGGAAAAGAAAAAAAGTCAGCCTTTAAGGGGTCAGCAAACACCTCAGTTAGTTTTGGACTATTGACCTCAGGACTTCTTTTTTTTGAGGCAAATAAACCACAGTTCCAGTGCAGTTTGAGCAGCTGTTAGATTTTGTTACTTGTGGTTGAATGCATCCCTAACCTATACATCAGGCTTTCCATTTGTTCAAGTCCTTTTTTATTTACCTCATTAGCAGAATGCCACTGATTTGTTTATTGGTCTTCTATCAGGCAACTTTACTAAATCCTCTTCTTTCTTTCTTTCTTTTCTTTCTTTTTTTTTTTTGGCGGCTGGCCGGTGTGGGGACCTGAACCCTGGGACCTTGGTGTTGTCAGCACCATGCTCTAACCAGCTGAGCTAACCGGCCAGCTCCGGGGTGATGCTGATGTTTTACCATGAGTATATTTGTTTTAAGTTTTTGATAGATCCTTTTAACCTAAGTAAGAATTTCACTTCTCTTCTTAATTTGCTAAGTGTTTGTATCATGTTTTACATGTTATCTCATGAATTTTCTCAGAGATTTTCTAACACTAAACTGCTTTTGCATTCTTGGGATGAACTTTGCTTGGTCATGATTCTCTCTCTCTTTCTTTGTCACACACACACACACACACACACACACACACACACACACACACACACTCTTCTTTTGCTGGTTTTGGTTTGCAAAAATTTTGTTTAGGACTTTCCCTTCTATAATTTCAAGTGACATTGGCCCGGGATTTTCCATTTTCATACTGCCCTTATTATCAGCTGAGTAGCTGTCACTGGGACTTACTTATTGCTCAAATGTTTGGTGAAACGGATGCATAAAACTAACCCATAAGACTGGTCTGCTGAGTTTAGGGTCTACGTATTGATTTGCCCCTTCTCTCTTGTTTTGATTAATAGTGTCACAGATCTGTCTTCTTCTCAGTCTTTTCAGAGAACCAGCTCTTTGCTTATTTCCCTAATTGGAAGTTTAGCTCACTGTTTTTCAGTCCTCTTTTCTAATAACAGTTTTGCATTTAAGGTATAAAATTTGCTTTAAATACTATTTTTGGCTATATATGACAAGCTTTAATATGTACACATGTACAATTTTCATTCAGTTCTAAATAATTTTAAGTGGTCCATTTTAATATCCTTTTAGTACATAAAGTATTTGGAACTGTCCTTTTAAACTTTTGGTTTTGTGTGCATGTGATGTAATTTTTTTATTTTTTATTTCTAATTATATTGCTTTATGGTCAGGGAATATAATCTTTTGTATCAACCCTTAAGTGCATTCCGCATGTGCTTTAAAACGCTTATTTTTCTCATTGTTGGGTTCTTTATAGGTCCATTAGATTAAGCTTAATTGTATTGTACAAATCATCCATATTATTACTAATGTTTGTCCATATTGATTATTGAAAAGAACATAAAATATCCCACGATGATTGTTAATTTGTCAATTTCCCCTAGTTGGATCAATTTTTCTTTTTGGTTATCTTTTATTTATTTATTTATTTATTTTTTCCTTTTTGTCTTTTTTACTGACCAGTAATGGGATTGCAACCCTCGGTGTCTCACCCGTACTGGGGACCGGCAACGGTGTCGCAACCCTCGGTGTTGCGCCCACACCGCGCTCAGCCAATGAGCGGGAACTGGTCACCACATGGGATCTGAACCCTGGCAGGAGCGCCGCCACACTCCCAAGCAGTGCACTCTCCAGTGCGGCACCGGGCTGGCCCTTTTGCTTATCTTTTGAAGCTACACTGTTAGGTGTGTACTGTTTCAAAACTGTGATATTTTCCTGGTGAATTGACCTTCTTAAAATTATGACATAATCCTCTTATCTTAGGTATCACTTATTGTATGGCCAGTTTTGTCAGATATTAATATAGCTGCACCAGCTTTCTGCTGGTTAGTAATTATCATATATATATATGCATGTATATATATTTTTGCATCTGTTTATTTTCAAGCTTACTGGATAATCATGTTGCTTGTGTTTTAAACAATATATAGCTAATTTTTTAAAAATGTGATTTGGTGTCCCATGTCTTGAGCCTAGAATGCCTGTCCTATTTGCTTTTGCACCAACATGTTGAACAAACATATTTGTCTCCCTCTGTCTTCTTTTTTTTTTGGTGGCTGGACAGTAGAGGGATCCAAACTCATGACCTGGGTGTTACAAGGGTGTGCTCTAACCAATTGAGCCAAGCGGTCAACCTCCCTGTGTCTTCTGAAACTGCTCAGTGTGGGTTGTTTTTCCACTGCCCCTAGATGAAAACTGGGCAGTCCTATTTCTGGTCACTCTTAGTTAAGGTGCAAACCACAGTCTCAACTCAGTAATTGAAATTTTCCCTTTCCCAAGATGGGAGTCTTTGCAGGCTGTAAAGAGGAGAAGGGGTCTGTGCTGTGGTCCATCTTCTTTTCCTCTATTTGACATTTTTATTCCTTCCCAGCTTGTGAACCATAATTCCCTGCCCCTCCAAGTTAGAGCACAAAAGGAAAAGAAGTAAGGGGGAAAGGAAAATTCTAACCAGTTTCTTCTTATGCTACATTGGGAACCAGTTCTAGATCACCATCTTTGAAATTTGCACATTATGGTCTGTCTCAAACTTCACTTGGGATTCTAGTAGATCTTTTTACTTCAGTTATCCAATTATAGGGATTACTGATATATTTTGATTTATTTCTCCCACCTGCACTCCAGCCTCCCTATCTCCTTTTTCTATTTTCTTTTTCTTCATAGCACTTATCACAGTACATATCAGTTATTTTACTAATTTTTTTTTTTGGTACAGGGATAGAACCCTGGACCTTGGTGTTATCAGCACCTCGCTCTTGATTTGTTTATTGTCTCCCCCCTACTAGAATATAACCTTCCCGAGGGCAGAGACAGTTGTTTGTTTTGTTCTCTGTTAATCCGTAACACCAAGAATAGTAGTACCTGGTACATAGTGGACAGTATAGCATTTGCAGAATAAATGAATTAAAATAAATTAAATTTGTAATCAAAAGTCTCCTGCCCATTTGTAAGACAGCAGATCTAAATGGTTTTAAAAAGCTTCATGGAACCAATAATCCCCATCATTACCCCCCAAAAGGGGAAGCTGCCTAAGTCAGTTTACAAGGATAGTTTAACTAGATGAGAAGCAGAGCAATCTCACTTATGAACATGAATGCTAAAACCCTAAACATCAGTATTATAACTTTATCAGTATATTAAAATATATAACAAAATAGATCTTGTTACAGGGAATGTAAGGATGGTAAAATTTAAAATCTATAAATGTAATATACCATATTAACAGATTGAATGAGAAAAATCGTGATTATTTCAATTGATGCAGAAAAGTATTAGACAACTCAGTAAACATTCATGATAAAAATTCTCAGAAATTTTGGTAAAGAGTATTGATCAAAACTGAAAACAATACTGGTCAGTGAAAAAAAAGAGGTAAAACTGAAAGCAGTATCGGTCAGCCCACCAAAAACAAACAAAAAACCCTGAAGGCAAATATCACACTTACTTGTGAGAATTGAGAAGCAATTCCACTAAAATCATGAACAAGACAAAAATCCCTGCTGGGATGAATTGTTTGACAATATACTGAAGGTCTTCACCAATGCAATAAGGGGGGGGGGAAAAAAGGCACAAGAATTGGAAAAGATAAATTGCCATCGTAAAAGACAATATGGATTGTCTACATGCCAACCTTCAGAAAATTATTGGACATAATAAAAGTTCAGCAAGTTCCTAGACACAAAATCAACATACAAATCAATAACATTCCTTTCTGCAATAACGAACAAAAAAACAGGAATAAAAAGATCTCATCCACAATAAAAACAACAAGATAACTAGGATTTTGTGTAGAGATACACAAATATAGAGAATTATAAAATATTATTGAAGAACAAACAAAAAGAAGAACTGAGTAAATGGAGAAATAAGCCGTATTAAGGAATAGAAAGATACAATACGGCAAAGATGTCATTCTCCTAAAATTCATGTATAAATTTATTCTAAGTCCATTATGTATGGTCACCTGCAGAAGTAGATGGACTCCCCGCTGCACGCCAACTCACACACACAATTTGGTTCTAATGTTGAGACAGATAATGCCACACACATGCCAAGGTTTATTACTTACAGAATTGAGGTCTCTGAGGAGAGGAAGGCAGGCCTTTCAAACAGGTCTGAAAACACTTGAGTGAAGTGAAGGAGACTGGTCTGGATTTGTAGTCACAGGGGTAGGGCTGGGAGAGAGTTCCTGCACTCATGCAGGCTCCTCTGGTTTGAATTTGCCGCTGACACCAGAGGAGAGGGTACCCAGGCTTTCTTACGAGATTGCCCAGATGTGGGGTGCAAGCAGGGGGAGGGTTTAAAAGCCTCAGCAAACATCAACAATGGAGTAGGACTGCTCATTATGCATTAAAAATCCAAAAATTGATTGTCTTTTCTTTCTTTTTCTTTTTTCTTTCCTTTGGTGCAACCTGACAAGCTGATCCTACAATTCACAACTGAGAAAGAGCAAATGTTTTCAAATTTAGAAAAAATTATAGGGAAACAACTTACATAACTTTGGAGTGGGAAGTATTCCAAAAATACAAAAATAAAGGCACAATAGAAAGGAAAATCCTGAGGGCTGGCCTGGTGGCGCACTTGGTAGAGTGCAGCGCTTGAGGGCGTGGTGGCGCTCCCGCTGAGGGTTCGGACCCCATATAGAGACCAGTCCGCTCACTGGTTGAGCGTGGTGCGGGCGCGATACCGAGGGTTGCGATCCTGTTACAGCTCACAAAAAAAGACAAAAAGGAAAAAAAAAAAAAAAAGAAAGGAAAATCCTGATAAAATGTAACATCCGTGTCTAACCTTTTAAGCTTAATACCTGTATTTAACCACTGCATTACAAAAGTGTCATTTGAGGGCCGGCCCGGTGGCGCACTCGGTAGAGTGCAGCGCTTGGGGGCGTGGTGGCGCTCCCACTGAGGGTTTGGACCCCATATAGAGACCAG
>NW_007731951.1:117923-118548 GCF_000696425.1 Galeopterus variegatus
ACGGGGGCGACACTGAGGGTTGCGATCCGTTGCCGGACATGGAAAAAGAAAAAAAAAAAAAAGTGTCATTTGAGAACAAGGGAAATCACAGTAAACAAGGTACCATATATATACCAAAATGGGATTCAAACGTACACGTGAAATAAAAGGAAGTGGTAGTCCTTCAGAATAAAAGAGCATTGATGTTTGCTCAATGGATTAAAGCACGGTGAGAATATAAAGCAAATAACTGGGAGATGTTTGCAACACCCAAAAGTGACAAAGGATTAGCTTTCAGAATTGCACCGAAATGAATTGTAAAAATAAACCTAGCCTGGAAATCTAGGCCCAACTCAGGCTCTTGCTAAGGTTTTGCAATTCCCATTTAGTTCTTAGTTTTGTCATCCATAAAATAAGGGGTTTGGGTTAAAGGATTACCAAAGGTTTTCTATCTTGAAAATTACAATTAATATCGAGTTACTACGATTATTATATTTATAAGAATATTGATCCTAATCATGTATTGTGGTTAACGGAGACCTAAAGAGTCACATTGCCCAGGGTCGGATGCTCATTCTGCCACTTACTAACTGGGAGAATGTAGTCAAGACACTTACACTCCCTGTGACCATTTCTTCATTGATAA
>NW_007731951.1:119817-121290 GCF_000696425.1 Galeopterus variegatus
GTCATCTTTTTTAAAAAAAGGAAAAACAATCTAAGGAATGTAAGGTCTGTTAAATTTAACAGGCTCAGAGAGATGTGAGCATAGGGCTTTAGTCAAGTCCCCCTTATCTGTATCTGAGATAATTGCTAAAAGCAGCAGTTTACTAATCCAGCTGGCTCGGCTGGAGGTTGTAAATTGTCCAGATGTTTACCATTGTGACCCTCGCCCTTTTCTTCAATGCAATGTTCCCATAATTATGATACAAAGAACAATGTATGTCCAAGTAGTAGCTTATGTTGTTTTAATGAACCAATGTAAATGCTTGAAAAACAACTTTGGAACTGCCCCTTTAAAATTCTCTTTTCCATTAAATATTACTGACTTCTGTTCTCTGGAATACATGCTCAAGGCATTTGGGTTTGTGCTTCCCAGGTTGCAATCCTATTTGGCCCAAATAAGCCTTTTGCTTTATATATCATGCCTCAGTTTCTCTTTTAGGTAGACAACTTTATCACAGGTATGTTGTATCAGAACAAACACAGTATATACAGGGTTTGGTACTATACATGGTTTCAGGCATCCACTGGGAGTCTTGGAATGTTTCCCCCATGGATAAAGGTGTGGTCATGGGAAAACACCTGCAGGATCTTTGTCTACTGTGCATACCCAAAGAAACACGACGACAGGGTGGGGCAATTCCAGCACGCAACAGAAAGGAACTTTTATATTTGGGTCTCATGACCCACAAAGATTCCCATGAAGATGGAGATCACTTTAAAGGGTCTAGCTACTGGCACTTACACATGTTTAATGGGCTGGTTTATTTCTACCGTATTCAAGTGTGGTTGAGTGCACGCATGCAGTGAGGCTTCGTGTATGTTACATGTGACTCATGTTCTCTTGGGGGTGGAGATTTAAGCATTAAAACAAGGGAGAAGTGTTGGCCTTATGTTGTCAGAAGGTGGAATTTCAGGCAAAGTTGAGACTTGTGCACAGACTCCCTGATTCAGCCCAAACTGGTTAAGACTAACTGGGAGGTGGCCTTGGTGGTTATCACAGGAAGGCTGTCTCGCCCAATCAGAATTTTTGAATGAAAGGGAGGAAAGAAGAAAGACTAATTTGGGAGAGAAAGGAAGGAAGGGTTAGCTCTTACTCAAAAAGCAATGGAGGTTGGTAGCTCTAAAGGGGGGGACTATTGTAAACTAGATCATGTACATAAGGTGTTTAGCACAGTGCCTGGCACCTAAAGATGTCATTATCATCAGTATTATTAAAATAGGAATTATTTAAATTTGAATTTCAGACAACAAATAATCGAATGTCCCAATTTCCCTGAACCCTCTGGCTTAGCAAAAGCATTCCTTCCCCCTTGCTAGAGGTGAGTAGCCTCTTTTTTGCTTGGAGACCATGCAAAGATCTCACCTGGGAAGATACCTCTCAAGATAATTTGTCCTTCTCCTCAAAAAAAAAAAAAAAAAAAAAATCTGTCTCCTC
>NW_007731951.1:122231-123530 GCF_000696425.1 Galeopterus variegatus
AGCAACAGAATCGGACTAATACAGTTAGCAATCAGCTGACCTGAAGATAGGGAGATTATCCAGTTGGCCCCAGTGTAATCAAAAGGGTCATTAAAAGTGGAAGAGGGAGGCAGAAGAGAGAAGAGGTTAAATGTGACTGTGGAAGAATGGTCAGAGAGATGACTCTTGCTGGCTTTGAATATGGAAGGAGGAGATATGAGCCAAGGCTTATGGGTGTCCTTTAGAAGCTGGAAAAGGCATGAAAAGATTCTTCCCAAGAGCTTCCACAAAGGAACTCATCCCTGCTGCCACCTTGATTTTAGCCCAGTGAGACGTATGTTAGAATTCTAATCTATAGAACGATAATAAAGCTGTGTTGTCCTAAGTCACCAAGTTTGTGGCAATTTGTTACAGTAACAATAAAAAATCAATACAGTCCTAACACACTTCTAGGATGGCTCATTAAAACTGGGGCAAGAATGATGGCCTATAAATGATGTAGACATGCTGGAACGAATTAGCAGAGTACTGAGAAAGCAGTCAGCAGCTCGGTGCAGGTTAAAATGAATTTATTACATAAGACCTGAGAACCCAACACCTGACCATGTTATTGCAGGGGGCCCTGAAACCTCACTGAGACATTGTGAGTTTGTGTGTGGGCCACTCACTAAGACACTAAGGTATGCACTAATCAGGAGAGCACTGGTATTGTTGGGAAGTTCAGTGGTGGCTGTCTCCACAGGCTAGGGTTAATAGCAGATTCTGCCATGGAACTGAGTTTCCTGGTCTCAATGGGGATGACTGAATTCTGGATTAACCAGTGGCATTTGGCTGTCAGAGGTAGAAGGGACGTAATTATATTACTACATGAGCAACAAGGCCAAAATGGCAACGAGGGTGTCTTGATCTAAAGGGATCTGTGGCAATAGCTAATAACCTTGGTGTTCCTAGGAAAGATTGACAGCCAACAAGGTAATGCCTTGATTTGTATAAACAAAACCCCCCATAAGCTTATGAAAAGGCTGATATCAGCTGTTGTGATAGGAAATTGCAACCCTTCACCCATTTTCCAGATCTAAACCAGTTCTCAGATCCAGAATCCATCAGTTGAAGGGAAGGCTGGGTTTCTTTGGAGAACCTTCCAATTCTAACACAAGTACAAGCCATAAATATTTCCCCAAAAGGACTGTGGCTGTTCACTAGAGTAGTATAGTAAGGAAAGGGAATTGGATCTTTTGAGGCTATTGGATACAGGATTTAAGATGATGCAAATCCAAAACTACATCATTACCCTCCAGATAGAGGTCAGGTGATAAATGG
>NW_007731951.1:124054-126516 GCF_000696425.1 Galeopterus variegatus
GAGGATCAAAAGCAGTTCACAATTACATGGGAAAGACAGCAGAATACATTCACAGTCTTGATTCAGGGCTACGTCAATCCTCCTGCTATTCAATACAGGGACCTTGATTTTCTGGACATTCTGTGGAACGTTATCCTAGTGATGTCATTGTAATGATCGGACCTGGTAAATAAGTGGTAAGTGTTTTTGGATCCTTCAGGAAAACACATGCATACACAGGATCGTAGGTAAACCCTACAGATTCAAGGGCCTTCCATATCAGCAAAGCTTTTCAGGGTCCAAATGTCTGAGGCATTGAATTGCTGTACATTGCACTCAGTACTAAGAGGCAGTCTGGTGGGCCTTTTTGGATTTTGGAGACAACATATATCACACTTAGGTATACCATTCCAATCCATTTATTGGGTGAACTGGTACCAGACATGAAACTTTCTTGTTGTCCTTAATCTTGGCATGTAAAACTGCAGTTAAGAAAATCCAAATTTTCTAAAAGCTAAACCAGCAGGGATTGTTTTCTCTATAATAGTGTTCAATAACCAACACATTATTTATCATAATAATGGTCCTGAAGCATTACAAGATGTTATAAGTTTATTTGAAATCCAATTAAACTGAGTTCAACGTGGCTCAACTCTTTACAAATTATAATTCTAGAATATATGTTAAAAGTTTAACGGTTTTAATGTTCTTTCTTAATTACAGTGGATACACATCAGTTTAACTTTGCAAAAGGCAATGCTGGCATGGTTTACTGGGCCCTGATGTGTGGGGAGGATGCTGCCCAGCGAGCTGGCAGGTGCAGACCCACTGATATGCTCTGACAACCTCCTGCTGACTGTGCCACTGTGGAGCTCCCACCCCTCAGGCATCCCTTGATGTGAAGTGAAGCAAATCTACCACCAGAGTTGATATTGCAATTACAGGGATTCTCCCTAGCATTCATGTTCTAAAACTTATAAAAACAAAAACAAAAGAGCATACTTAACAGTTATGGTACTTCTCCCTCTCCAGTGTGGACTCTCTGATGTTTAGAAAGATTTGACTTGCTACAGAAGGTTTTTCCACAATGATTACACCAATAGGGCTTTTCCCCAGTATGGATTCTATGATGTTTGTTAAAATTTGAGCTGTGGTTGAAGGCTTTCCCACACTCCTTACATTTATACGGCTTCTCTCCAGTGTGGAGTCTTTGATGTGAACTAAGACCTGCGTGCTGACTAAAGCTCTTACCACACTCATTACACTGATAAGGCTTCTCCCCAGTATGGATTCGATAGTGTCTAATTAGGCTGCCTTTACCACTGAAAGACTTTCCACAATCTTTACACTGATATGGTGCCTCCTCAGTGTGCATTCTCTGATGTTTAAGGAGGTCTGAGCTCTGACCGAAGGCCTTTCCACACTTGCAGTCATAAGGCCGGTCCACCAAGTGTGTTCTGTAATGAAGGGTGAGGTTTGAGCTGTGGCTGAAAGCCTTCCCACATTTGGTGCATACATAAGGTTTCTCCCCAGTGTGTGTTCTCCGGTGTTTAGTAAGATTTGAGCTATTACTAAAGGCTTTTCCACACTCAGCACATATATAACGTCTCTCTCCTGGGGCAGGTTTAGAAGGAACTGATTCTGTACCTTTCTTGGAACCTGTGCCTTGAAGAGGGGTTTTTATTCCTCTTTCCTTTTCAAGGTTTACCCACTGCCTTTCTAACCTGGCCTCACATTTATTGGCAATAATCACAGGAATATCCCTTTTGAGTCCATCTGCAGGAGATTCTTCTTCAGAACTTTTCTGTTCATCTGCTGATTCCTCATTCTGGGCATTAGATTTACAATCTGAAATAATAAGTAGAATATGATATATCAGTTGTTTCCTGTTCTTAGGAAAAAGCTATTACAGGAGAAATAGGATCATCTGTGAGACTGATGGATTCTCAAGGGTGACTAAACATAGCTCTGTGAGAAGTCTCAGTATCACATAGATACAAATAAGTCATCATCAAATCTAGTTTCCAAGACTGTGCTTGCCCACAGCCCCCCTACCAGAAGCTATTATGAGTATATGACTCTTTCTGCCATGAGAAGAGCTTCATATAGGCAAAAACAGGCACATCTGGACAGCAACAAAGGAGATGGATGATGCTCAGGCAGAAAGAAACAAGTAAGAAATATTGCTAAAAGGTCAAAGTTGATTAAGGAAAATAAGAAGGATAATTAAGGAAGAAGAGGCCGAGTAGCAAACTCACCATACTCCCACAGAATCTGAATATAAAATCAGCATCCAGCCCATCTATAATCACTCCCATCCCAGATTCTTATTAATTTGAATGAATGCACTTTACCCCCAAGAGGGTTTAACTTTCATTTAAATTACATTGGCTATGTCTTATAATTCTTTTAGTTATAAAGCGACACTCACTGTTGAAATCAGATTGAATCAGTTTATCTTTTTTAGAACATCTCACTAGGCA
>NW_007731951.1:126625-130920 GCF_000696425.1 Galeopterus variegatus
CAGTTGTTTCCTGTTCTTAGGAAAAAGCTATTACAGGAGAAATAGGATCATCTGTGAGACTAATGGATTCTCAAGGGTGACTAAACATAGCTCTATGAGAAGTCTCAGTATCACATAGATATAAATAAGTCATCATCAAATCTAGTTTCCAAGATTGTGCTTGCCCACAGCCCCCCTACCAGAAGCTATTATGAGTATATGACTCTTTCTGCCACGAGAAGAGCTTCATATAGGCAAAAACAGGCACATCTGGACAGCAACAAAGGAGATGGATGATGCTCAGGCAGAAAGAAACAACTAAGAAATATTGCTAAAAGGTCAAAGTCGATTAAGGAAAATAAAAAGGATAATTAAGGAAGAAGAGGCCGAGTACCAAACTCACCATACTCCCACAGAATCTGAATATAAAATCAGCATCCAGCCCATCTATAATCACTCCCATCCCAGATTCTTATTAATTTGAATGAATGCACTTTACCCCCAAGAGGGTTTAACTCTCATTTAACTTACATTGGCTATGTCTTATAATTCTTTTAGTTATAAAGTGACACTCACTGTTGAAATCAGATTGAATCAGTTTATCTTTTTTAGAACATCTCACTAGGCAGTCACACTTCTTAAAAATCCACCTAATTATTGACATGCATGGAAAAGGGGAGTGAGAGAAATTCACTGTGAAAAATGGGCTCCATCTGAGAACTGTCATCCCTCTGAGGGTACAGCAGCCACAATCAGCAAGCCGTTTTTCCCTTCACCAAGAAACTGCCTTATCTGTCTCTCTCCATCCAACCATCTATTTCCTTCCTCTGCCAACAGTGACCATCAGCTGCTTCCAGGCTCACCCCCTATTCACGACCTTCTGGTGACTAGGGTCACGCAGCTAAAATGCCTTTCACTGTACATAATGAGCAATCACCTGGTTACATGTACAAACTTCCCTTCAAATTACTGCATAGCCATGAACTACATGTGTGGGAAAGAAGTAACTTAATAAAAGTTAACATTTTAAAAATAGCCTAATGAGGCAGAAGTTGAAAAAGAATTTACCAGGCACCATTTACTTCATTGTCTTCCAGCCTGTACTGTTACTGCTGGGAAGTTTGCTATCTGTCTAATCAGCATTCCCAGTGGGGAATCACCTCTTTAAGAACACGATGGCTGTTTTAAACAATTAATTTCAATGACTACAGTTTTCACTTTAGGATCTATTTTTTTGAATAAAAGTTGCCTGTTTTATTTCCTAACAGTTTATTTTTTTAATATCTCAATGACTTATTTTGTCTTGAATTATTTTAAACCAACATATCTTGTAAAGTCTTTTCATCAATGTTCTATTATTGCAGATTATTTAGGCTTTAATTCTACTTTGTTGTGACTCCTCTCCAAACTCTTACTCTACTTGGGTATTTTATAATTTTTATTCTCTAGAAAGTCTTTGTTTCCTACAGTGCCCTCCCCTAAGTGATTCCTGTATGACCTGGAATACTCTAGAATTCACTGGAAGCTGACCCTAAGGGCTGGACTGCCTCGTTTCTCTTGCACTCCATCTGCCAGTTGGGTTTGCCAATGCGGAACACTACCAGAACTAAGGGCAGGAAGAGGGTGAAGCTGGGGTATTTATTCCCTCGGTTCTCTCCCTCCTCAATGGCAGGGCCTACAGCCGCAGATCCTATCAAGTGACCCCTCCCCCATGGCACAGCTCTAGCCTGGTTCTGGTAACAGGTCCCCCGTCATCCTTTCAGGTTCACAAATAGTAACAGCTTTTCACTGTTGTCTGTGGCAGCACTGCCCCTTGTTGGTTCGTTCAACCTCCCCACGCCTCTGTAAAGTCTCTTTATTATATTCACTTCAATTGACCTTTTAAGAATATGTCATCTATTCCCCTGTTAGGATCTTACCTGGGACAGCTGTACCTGGGGGAGGAAAGGGAACTACTTCCACCTAATCAGCCTGCCTAGTCAAGTCAAGGGAATCACCTCACAACGAGGAATTATGGATTACTCTGCATCTTCAACAACAAAGACCTGGGGCACTGATTGACAGACTGACAGACGGTCCTCACCTTGAATCTTTCTCAGACCTTGAGTGAAATCCTGCTCTTCACCACTCTCTTGGATGTACAGGGGCCCCCAAGGTTCATAGTTAGGACTCTCCACAGGCTGTGACTGCACACTGCTCAGGGATCCCTTTGATGTTCCTGAAGATGACATATTCTCCCACACCTGTTTCTGTTCATTTGGAGGAGTTGAGACCTGGAGACAAGGAGGAATGGCTGGGTTTGTTCACAGCTCACTGTAAGAACTAGAATGAAAATCTTAGGAAAGCTATGTAGAACCACTACAAAAGAGAAAAAGAAAAACATTCATTCCATTCAATTACCAAGGCTAAAGGTTAGTTTAGGATAGTAGAAGAAAAACAGGAGGAACATGGTCTAACTCAGTAGAAACTTCCATTCAGCTAATGTTACTGTATGGACAAACCCTGGTTCCTGGCTGGAATGCTAAGCTCTCCTAGAATAAAAACCTCCCCTGCCTACCTGCTGTCCTGGTTCATCCAGNCAAGGTTCATAGTTAGGACTCTCCACAGGCTGTGACTGCACACTGCTCAGGGATCCCTTTGATGTTCCTGAAGATGACATATTCTCCCACACCTGTTTCTGTTCATTTAGAGGAGTTGAGACCTGGAGACAAGTAGGAATGGCTGGGTTTGTTCACAGCTCACTTTAAGAACTAGAATGAAAATCTTAGGAAAGCTATGTAGAACCACTACAAAAGAGAAAAGAAAAACATTCATTCCATTCAATTACCAAGGCTAAAGGTTAGTTTAGGATAGCAGAAGAAAAACAGGAGGAACATGGTCTAACTCAGTAGAAACTTCCATTCAGCTAACGTTACTGTATGGACAAACCCTGGTTCCTGGCTGTAATGCTAAGCTCTCCTAGAATAAAAACCTCCCCTGCCTACCTGCTGTCCTGGTTCATCCAGTTCCTGCTCCAGATCTTCGAGGAGAGTGACGGCCTCTTCAGCGCTCTCCGGGCAGTGCTCCTGCACCCAGGCCTGGAGCTCCTGGGGCAGGATGGTCAGGAACTGCTCCAGCACCAGCAACTCTAGGATCTGCTCCTTGGTGTGGATCTCAGGCCGCAGCCACTCACAGCAAAGCACCCGGAGTTGGCTCAGGGCCTCCCGGGGTCCTGGAGTGTCATGGTACCCAAACTGCCTGAAGCGCTGGCGGAACATCTCCAGGCTAGGAAGGCATTTCCCTTTCTCCTCCTCCTCAACTTTCACCATTGCAGGCCCCACCTGCTCCTGTGAAGGCCGAGGGCCCAGAACTGTGGCCATGCCCAGTACTTTGGTCATCACACAGACTCCAGAAACAGCCTCACTAAAGATGGGGCTCTGTGGAGCAGGAATATTGGTTCCTTTTGGTTTCTGGTTCTTTAGGGCCACACGGCAAACCTAAGAAAATATGGTTACCATAAAATTACCAAAAAAAAAAAAAGTATGTTTTTTTGGTCTTTACGGCCACACCTATAGCACAAGAAATTGTGGAAATTATAGCCAACATAAAACTACCATATACAAATGACTGTTCAAAATGCTTCTGGAGTCAGCTCAGAATATCCTCCTTTGACTTTACTGTGTCTCCCGTCCCCTAAAAAGTGTAGTATGGCATAATCTTAAAATTAAATTGACTTTACTCTGAAAACTGTTTCAGAAATCTTACAATTATAGATATCCTAATTTCTGATATTTCAACATGTTGTCTACTGGCAAAATGCTGTCTATTTGAATCTAAGACATTTAGCTGGAACATTAAAAAACTAGTCAAATGACTGGGCAGATTCTCAGCATGACCAGGTGTCATGCTGGGAGGCTGGAATAAACTAGTATATTTAAAAGAAATTGAGTACAATTAGTGATATAATTTTGAGTTTCACTTTACCCATTTTAAGTAGGGTACACTCAAGTTTTTAAATGTCCCTTACCTTTAGCTTTTTATAGAAAGGCAGGAAGAATGGCAGAGAGATTAGACTGAAAGTAACATATATTCTTTACAGGTATTTATTTTGATAAGATACGTTTTGCTGAGAAGAAATTGAGGAGAGAAAATTGAGAGAAAATAGACGACACAAACAAAAATGTGTGAAAATATTTTTTCTTTTAAATTTTAAATATTCTACATCTGTCAGTCAGTTGATACATTAGAATAGTGAAACATCTGGAGTAAATATAATCACTTCTATTCTCTTCGTTTGCCAAAAAGTGAAGTCCATTCATTCAACATTTACTAAACAC
>NW_007731951.1:131706-132369 GCF_000696425.1 Galeopterus variegatus
AAAGAGAGCTGCAGATAATCTAAATCTAGGGCATTTAAAAACCCAATTATGCTAATTTTGAACATGTGTCAATCTCCATGGATCTGGCTTGATAGCACTTGAAGTATCAAAAGTCTACACCTGCAGTACACGCATAATGAAGGAAAAAGCCCACAGCTTCATTAACAGTGATATTGCTGGATCATGGAATTATCAGTGATTTCAATTTTCTTCATTTTTATTTCCAAATTTCGTTTTTTTTTAAAGAATGAGTATTACTACTTTAGTAACTATAAAATCTTAAAAAGGATCATAAGTAGTCCTTTGACAAAAAAAAAAAAAAGATTTTATTGCTAACATTTTGTAGAGAAGGTTCACATTTATGAAATTACTGCTGGTGAAGTGGTTAGCAGTGGAATTATAAACATCAGGAAGCAGCCCAAAGCATGGAAAGGGAAACTGTATGGCACAGAAAGAAAAAAATGCACACAGATGTACTTCCCAAAATGTGTTCAAAGGAACTCAAACCAATCATCTGAATAAAGGATTCTTTGGTTAAGTAAGTCGGGGAAACAAGAAGGGAGCCAATGCTAAACAGGTCTTTTTATTTCATTTTATTTTTTAAATTATAGGACTATTCAGGGTATTTTCAATGCTACCACTGCCCCAAGAAACTTGGAAGCC
>NW_007731951.1:133845-134367 GCF_000696425.1 Galeopterus variegatus
AAGGATAAGGCTGAGGAGGACCAATTCGGAGCCTGTGAAGATGTCACAGGGCAGCAGAAAGCTTACGTGGTAAGTCAGAGCTGAAGGTCTAGCTACGGATGTACTAAAGCAGTGAAAGCTAGCATGAGAGCAGGGGCTTTTGTTTACTATGTACATCATCAGTGAATAGAACGGAATCTGCTACACACCTTGTACACAGTAGGTGCTGAATAAAGATGTGTGGACTGTATGAATGAATGAATGGGACTTCGAAGAACTAAAAACATCCTCTGCAGTGAGGAAGAAAAGATAACTTTAGGTTTCCAAAGTTGCAGCTGTTTCTACAATGCTCCTGAGAACACACCAGGAGAAAAGATCATGGTCTACCCAGCCTCCTTCCGTGTGAGCCCTGGAGAAGGCGATCTGTTACTGAACGGGGCATGCTGCCCCTGACTCATTTGTCCACAAGGACAGTTGTTACACTCACGCTACTGATTATAATTGCACTGGTCAAGTCCCAAACTTTTAAGATTGTAACTCCTA
>NW_007731951.1:134994-144635 GCF_000696425.1 Galeopterus variegatus
TGGACAGTTGTTACACTCACGCTACTGATTATAATTGCACTGGTCAAGTCCCAAACTTTTAAGATTGTAACTCCTACTCCTTGGTCATTCCCACAAAGACTTGATAGCAAGAAAAACTAACATACAAGTGAGTAATGGCTGGTATTAACATACCAAAGAATACATTATTTGGCCCAATGGAGCCTTGCCCTATCAAATTATTGAATTCATATTCCAACATGGAGATTACATGTGGGAAGAGCATAAAGGGATGACTAATTTACTTCTCTTCAGGTAAATTCAGAGGGACAGAGATCCAGAATGGGTACAAGCCACTTCCTTTTATGACCTCTGCTTTTATAACTTTAAAAAAATCTTTAAAAAGATGCCATGTTAATATTTACTGATCACACTTATCAATCAAGCCCACTGGAAACTTTCAAATAGCCAGGGAATGCCTACCCCTCATTCATACTTTCAAAAATTTTCAGAGGCATTCACACTCTTAAATTTGGTTCTGAAAATTTGGAAGACAAATAACACTACCTTTGCATATAGTTCAAAGCTTCTTGGAAAAATGAAAAACGTCCAGGATGGCCACAGGAAGATTTATTGGGAAAAGAAGTTATTCCAAAGTGTAAATTTAATGGCTGGCCTTGATAAAACCAAAAAATATAACTGCTGCCCCTCCAGCAATTCCAGCCCATGTGAAGTCCCCACCCCCAACAAGTGTACATTTATGTTATAGCTTTCATGTTAGGTACTTTGTTTCACACATTTAGTAAATATTTATTAAAAACATATTTATTATTATTTATTTATTACTTTTTTAAAAGATGACCGGTAAGGGGATCTTAACCCTTGACTTGGTGTTGTCAGCACCACGCTCAGCCAGTGAGCTAACATAACAGGCCATCCCTATATGGGATCCAAACCCGTGGCCTTGGTGTTATCAGCACCACACTCTCCTGAGTGAGCTACGGGCCGGCCCCTAAAAACATATTTTTATATGTCTGTTCCCCTGCATTATTTTTGTGAAACAATTTTGGTAAGTTTTTAAAATATGAAATGGGTTTCTAGAAATAGGGGTCAGTTTATTACTTTGCTTTTATGAGAAATTCAATAATTATCCAGCTGCTAATTAAGGCAGAATCGCAGGGATGCCAGTACTTGGATTCCCCTCTACTCTACCCCAATTCTGAAGCATCCTAAGAGACGCCACAGACATTGACAGGGAGGACCAGAATCAGCACCCTTTTCCCCCTCAATATTCAGTACACCACTGTAGCACCCAAGTTCATGTCTACCTGAAAACTGAGCCAGGAAAGGAGCAGCACCATCTAATCTCTTAAAATAAAGGCATGAGCACCAAGAAACACCAGATGAGAAGTAACAGATGGAGCAGTGCTGGAGGACATTCTTCAGAAATGTTTAACAGTAGACCCATCAGTGGTAGATTAGCTTTATGTAACAGTTACAAAATTTCACACTCTATCCTGAGGAAAGCACTCTAAGAATGGGAAAGAAACCTGTTTGGACATCTGTGATCTAGCCCAGAAAACTAAGCAAGACACCAGGAGTTACATAGCACCTGGCAGCATTACACAGGGAGTGTCATATATAACACTCATGTGGGTACCTTCCAAGCACTTGTTGAATCCAAATTCACATATGCTACTATCTCACATGACTGCCTCTACAAAATATGTACATAGTCACAGTTACTGAAGAAAAAGTTTCTCTAGATGCTACTGGGCAGTTGGCTGGGCTAACTTACTAGCTAAGCAATTTCTTCTAGTACACTGGTTAAGCATTGCACACAATTCAAATGCACAACTCAGCAAGACTACAAATGAGGAGAGGGCTGGCTGCGTGGACCCCTTCCTTGTTGCTGCACTCGCTCTCCTTGGTGTTTCATCCAGTCGCACAGCTTTAATTACTATCTATACACCCACAACTGCCCAATTTGTATCTCCAGCCTGGACTTCCCATCTGAAACCCATACTTATAAGACCCAACTACCCACTTGACATTGCCACCAGGATGTCCAACAGGCATCTCAAGCTTAACATGTCCAAAACCGAATTTCCCATCTTTCCCCGCAAAGCAGCTCATCTCAGTTAATGGCAAAACTCCATTGTTCTGTTTATTTGAACCAAAGAACCAGTAGTCATCCTTGACTCCTCTTTCACATTCTCCATACCAACCATAAGCAAATCCTTTTAGCTGTCTAGAACACCTAAATGCCTAAAACACACCCAGAGTTCAGCCTCTTCTCACTACTTCTCATGCTACCGGCCCAGTCCCTCATTTCTTTCCTAAAGTACTGCAGTAACCTAATTGCTCCAACCCCTACCCTAGACCCCCTCAGTCTATTTGCAGCACAGTGATCCTGTCAAACTCATAACACAATACAGTGATCCTGTCAAGATCCAAGTCAGCTCACACCCTTCAGGCTTCACATCTCACAGAGGAAAAGCCAAAGTCATCACAATGGCCAACAAGGGCCCCACCACATCTCAGTCACTGGTACCTCTGACCTCATCTCATACTTCTCTCCCTCTCATTCATTCTACCCCAGCTGCAGTGCTCCTTGACCACGTGGGGCACACTCCCACCTCCAGTCTTTGCACTTGCTGCTCCCTCTGCTGACCTCTGCCTCCATATCCCACAGGGGTTGCTCCCTCTCTCTTTCAGGTCTGTGCTCAGAAGTTACCTTCAGCTGAGGCATCCCTGCCCTCCCTCAACCGAGAACTCCCTTCTTTATTTATTTATTTATTATTTTTTGTGTGTGTGACCGGTAAGGGGATCGTAACCCTTGGCCTGGTGTCCCAAGGGTTGCGATCCTGTTGCCGGTCCCGGTCCGGTACGGGCGCGACACTGAGGGTTGCAATCCGTTGCCGGACACGAAAAAAGACAAAAAAGGAAAAAAAAAAAAAACCAAAACCAAAACAAACAAACAAAAACAATAATTGCAATATTTAAGTTAAATTCTTAATAAAAAATATGGTAGTATGATTTCATGTTCACCTTTATATAGATACAGATGGATACAGAATTAGATAAGAATGTGTACATGGGTTAGTACACATACATTTATTTCCTAGCATTTGCTGTGAGGACCTAGAAGTAATAGCATACCAGTAGCAGTGAGCACACCCAGTGTCCAGATTTTGGTTCCTAAATATCATTCTCCAATGACAGGAACCGTAAAATGGAAAAATGGCTGATTTTTGGCTGAGGAATATATAAGACGAGACTGGAGCATGGTGTAATGCCAGAAAGTGTTTAAAAAATAAAATGGGGATGTGTCAAAGGGACACAGAAATCAACCTAAAAAATTCCCAATGGCCAGAGCTGAAACAATTTGAACAAAATAATTAACACAGTACTAGATCATAACCCAAAGCATACCATAAATATCCATGGGTCTACACAGATATAAAAAAGGTAACTGAACAAACGAAGAGAGGAAAAGAGACAAAACTCCTGTATAGAACAATTCTAGATAAGTTATGTAGATACTCCCCCCTCAAGCAGGTGGAGCTTAACTCACCATCTCTTTTGAGTGCAGGCTGCACTTAGTGACTTGCTTTAAAGGAACAGAATATGGAAAGAGGTGGGGGAAAGTAACCACAATGGAAAACCCGGCAAACACTACTTCAGCTGGGTAATTAAGGTTAACATCACCAGTGATGTATGTTTATAGCATGTACCCCTGATATGATGTAAAGGGCACTTCACCCTGTACTTTCCTTCCCAAAACCTATAAACCCATTCTAATAAAAAGAAAATCATCAGACAAACCCAAATTGAGGAACATTTACAAAATACCTGAACTGTACCCCTTAAAACTGTCAAGGTTATCAAAAACAAGAAAAGACTGAGAAACTGTCACTGACTAGAAGACACTAAATAGACATGAAGACTAATGTACTGTGGTATCCTTTTTTAGTGTGGAATAAAAAAAGGGCACTAGGGGAAAACTAGTGAAATTCAAACAAACTATGGAGTTTAATTGTAATGCACCTATGTTGGTTCTTTAGTGTGACAAATGCACGTAGTAATGTAAGATGTTAACAGTGAGGGAAACTGGGTGAAAGGTATATGAGAATTCATTGTACTATCTTCGTGCTTTTTTATACAATCGATCCAAACCCTTGACCTTGGTGTTATAACACAGCATTCTAACTAAATCTGTAACTATTCTAAAATAAAAAATTTATTCAAATTAAAAAATATGGGACACTCAGGGAAAAATGCAGCTTTGGTAAATGCTGTTCCATTGTGCAGGGGTGGTAAAGAGAATATATCTGTCCAAGTTAGGAGGTAAAAATAAACAACCACCACCAACAACAAAAAAGAGAAATATAGCTGTCAACTCCAACAGTATTTATGTTGAGACAAATCATTTTTAGAGTTGACGGACCTTAAAAAATGCTGTGAAGCCCATTTTTTAAGTTTTTTTTTTTTTCTTTTTAAAGATGACCAGTAAGGGGATCTTAACCCTTGACTTGGTGTTGTCAGCACCATGCTCTCCCAAGTGAGTGAACTGGCCATCCCTATATAGGGATCCGGCCTTGATGTTATCAGCATCCCACTCTCCAAAATGAGCCACGGGCTGGCCCCTGATTTATTTTTAAAGCTGCCTGCCTTATCTCCAGGAGCAACAAGAGTTGATTTCTGATTCTCTTCCAACAATTGCCAGAATATTGGCCTAATAAAGTTTCTAACAGATCTATTTTATACGTAACACAAAGCCTATTTTTAAATTTTAATACGTACTTTTAGCTTTTCACTAGTATGCAACGTTATGACAGTATCTCTTCTTCCTTGAGAAGACACAGGCCATTTTCCAGTTCAGCAATTTTATCTCTACAGGTTCAAAGGCTACCTGCAGAGGTTTAAAATACAAATATGCTCATATTGCTCAGCTGTTTAAAACCCTTTCATAACATCTTTGCATGGCAAACAAAGTCAAAATCTGGCCTTTGCCTCCCCATTCAGTCTCATTATTCCCCTTCTCATTCTCTATGCCCCATTGATGCCTAATATTTGTGGCAGGCTTCTATTTGTCTTTCAAGTCTCAGCTTAGTAATTAATCCATGAAAAGATGCTCAACCTTGGTTATAAGAAAAGAAATGAAAACTAAAGCTACAATGAAATGCTCCCCCCAATCAGACTTCTCTGATGAAAGCCAGTAATTTCACATTCGGCCATGCTGAGTTTGTCTAAAGGTTCATTTAGGGATGCTCTCCAGGTCTTGGCTTAATATAGTGTTCGTAAAATCAAAAAGTATGTGGAAAGAAAACAGAGGCTTCATTACTAACTCACACTGTCTTCAACCACAGTGAAATACTTTTTTAAAGCCATATAGAATGCATAGCTCAAGAAGCCCTTCAAGCAAAAGTTCATGGTCTATCATAAGCAGAAGGCCTTTGTTCTGTTCCCTTTTTTTTTTTTTCCTTCTCTTCTCTTTATGCCAATTTCCCCAAAGCTTATATACCCTTATAAAAGTGCCCCAAATCCATTCTGGAACAAGATGGAGCATAAATAAATCAAATTAATATAGATTTTAACAAATGAACAGCACTTACCAACTAGTGTTAGAATGCCTTTAACACACACTCAGTCTGTACCTGAAAACTCCTCGGCAGGAAAATTAGATAATTTTGAGGCACAGAAATCTACTGATGGACAGTTTGTTACAAGGTCTTCTTCAAACCGAACCAAATTCTGCATCACTTCAATGATCCCAGTTCGGTCCTATACCAATAATTACTTTCTCCACAGTAGCCTTCCAATACTTGAAAATAACTGTCTTGCCTCTTAATTCTTTTCCTCTCCGAAGTTCTTTTAACTGTTCCTTACATAACACGGGTTTCCAACTACCTCACCCACCAAATCACCTTTCTCTTGACACACTATTTATAAATAGAGTTTATAAACGGTCCTTTAAAAATGTTTCCAAATTTGAGCAGACCCGTTATGTGTATGCTTTCCAACCTGAACAAAGCCCAAGGGGACTATTCCCTCCTTTGCACTGGATACTATCCAAGACTTCTAATGAGGTTCGGTTTCTCACAGGAGGGTCCCAACCCCTCGGGGGTGTTCCCACCGATTAGCTTTGAATCGAGACCTCCCGTTGAGAGCCAAAGGAGAAAAAGAGAAGGCGGCCACGGTCAGACTAACGGCTCGGTGCAGGGAGCGCACAGAAAAACTGTTATGGAACGTGAAAGAGAGAGATTTCATTTGGTAAAGCCCGGGAGGGAGGAATAGGTTTTCCAGGGAGCCGGCGCCTCCACCTGCTGAGGCTGAGCAGGGACGCAGGGACGGGGGAGGTCCTCCCCACAGCCTTCCCAGGACCGGTCTGGAGGGAGTATCCCCGGAGGCCACAGCTGCTAGGCCCACTTCTGCCTCCCCAGATCTTTTGGCCAAGGCTCCCTCTTCCGTCCGCCGCGCTAACCCGGGACCGTTAGGCTCACCGTGAGTCAGAGCTGCTCCGGGCGCCAAGAGACCGCACCGCGTACCTCAGCACGGCGCAGTCGGAAGTGCGTCAGAGCCCCGCCCCCCGCCCCGCGGAAAGTTGCTGCGGGGATGTAACAGCCCCTCTAGGAATTCGGGAGGTCTTCCCAGCATCTCGGTGTCTCCAGCAAACGGCGGAGCCTGAGGCGAGCTAGGGAAGAGCGGAGTCGCCCCCAACGTGAACAAGCAGGGACTTAGCCCCCTGTTTTTATTAAGGACGATCCGACCAGGTGAAGGCTTCGGCGGTTCTCCCACCCCGCCCCCGACGTCCCGGGACAGGCGGGGAATGAGCTGGACTCGGCGACCTCAGAGCCCGGCTCACCTGTGTACTTCGGGCTCGTCACCTCGTGAGAACTCGGTCCACGTTTATGGACATGAAGCCCCACGCCAGGCCCGTGAAGCCAGAGATTCAGTTAACACTCGCAGACCCGGGTCATGGTGGCATTAATTTGAAGTAGCCGTGCGCTTTTGCGGAAAGCACTTATGTTTATAGTTTTATTATAGAGGAAACTGAGAAATAGCCAAAGGGAAGAGATGCAGGGGGCTGGAGGTGGGGGGCAGAGATTCCACGCCCTCTCTGGGTGCCCCACCCTCCCTGCACCTCCATGTGTTCACCAGCTTGGAGGGTCCCCGAACCCCGTTGCTTAGGATTTTTATATAGGGTTTCATTACATAGGACCGATGCGTTAAATCACTGGCTATTGGTGATTAACTCAACCCCGGGCCCCTTTCTCCTCCCTGGAGGTGGGGGTATGGCTGAAAGTTGTAACCCTCGAATCACGTGGTTGATCCCTCTGGCCACCAACCCCCGTCCTGAAGCTGTCTAGGAGTCACCAAGAGTCAACTTGTCAGCATAAACTCAGGTGTAGTCGAAAGGAGCACATTATGAATAACAAAAGACGCTCTGGTCACTTGGGAAATTCCAAGGGTTTTAGGAGCTCTGTGCCAGGAACTGGGGACAAAGACCAGGTATATATATTTTGTTCTATCACCGACATGAAGTCCTTCCCCGCTGGGGTTGATGCTACAGGGGGTGCTGAAGACCCCCTCCTGGGGCCTTAGGTCGGAGGCAGGGGAAGCCTGGGGTTTGGCAATGACATGTCATGGTGCTGTAACGTGAGGGTCTGCTCCCACGTGATCCACCACGGGGGGCTCTGGCCATGCCATCTGCTGAGCGATGGCAGAGATTTGAATAGAGTGGCTGATGTCATGTAAAGATCGTGCCTTTACTGTGTGGGTGGACCCGTGCAATCGCAGGATGGCATTGGTGCCAATCAACAGTACACTGTGTGTGCTGAGGAGACGGAGCAGCGTGGTCCCAGTACGTGTGGACCATGCAGAGAGGGTCGTGTTTGTCTCGCCGCAGGAAAGTGCCCCCCAGGAGAGCTTGGAGCAGGTGTGATGAGGACAGCTCTTTCCTCGGCCAACTGTTCCCCCTCATATCACATTTATGAAGTGCCCACATGCTCTTGGAGCCCATAAACACTGGAATCTATGGCTCAAAGCCTCACTCCTTCCAGCTGGAGTATTGCGGGGGCCCCCGGGGGACCCTCTGGCTCTGCGGAGGGAGTGCATTTGGCTCTGGGTCCTGGGTTCCCACAAGAACCTTCTAAACATTCTTTGTTGGCCAAGCATTGCCTGTATTTCCTGATGTGGGGTTGGAAAGTTCCAGAATCCATGTGCCTTGCTCTGCCTTTGAACAGTTATTTTATAACCTGGGCCTCTTGTTCAGCACATCTCTTACTGGTCTGGAGTTTTCTTCTTTTTCTCACAACTGCCTGTGTGTTTATCTTCCCAACTAGTCCACAAGCTGTCTGAGGGTTGGATCTTTCTCTGCTGCTTCTTGGTTTGTGAGGAACCCACCCAGAGAGAAAGAGAGAAAAAAAAACTGGGCTTGGAGCCTCCAGACCTACAGTCAAATCTGACCCCACCACCACCTAGCTATGAAATTTTGGACAAGCTGTCTGATTTCGCAGAGCCTCACTTTCTGCATCAATGAAATGGGAAAAATAATGCTTACCCGGTGATAGTGTTAGGAGATGTAGAGGTTCAGGGAAGTACCAGTCCAGTGCCCAGCACCTGGTGGGCACCTGGGAAATGGGTCTGGTGCCTGGCATGTGCTTCCTCAGAGCCGGCAAATCCTGTAACCTACAGCGTTATCTCCTTTTACCTTCCCAGTAGCCCTGAGGATCAGGCAGGCATCACTGTGCTCCCATTTTACAGATGGGGAAGATGGAGTCAGGTGGTTAGTGATTGGGTGAAGGTCTAAATGATTGATCTTAGACCAGAAACCAGGGCTGTCCCTTCTAGGGCACTGCACTAGCTGAGGAGGAAATGAATGAGTGAACTATTAAAATAGAGGTTGGCACTAGGAACTCAGGGTTTGAGAAGGCCTGGGCATGATGGTGGGTGGGAGAAGAGATTTATTTTCTCACCCACTGCTAGGTTCACAGCTGAGGCCCCTGAAACAAAAGATGGATTAACAAGAGAAAAGCACACAAATTTATTTAATANTGCTCTTGGAGCCCATAAACACTGGAATCTATGGCTCAAAGCCTCACTCCTTCCAGCTGGACTGTTGCGGGGGCCCCCGGGGACCCTCTGGCTCTCTGGAGGGAGTGCATTTGGCTCTGGGTCCTGGGTTCCCACAAGAACCTCCTAAAATGATCTTTATGGCCAAGCACTGCCTGCATTTCCTGACGTGGGGTTGGAATGTTCCAGAATCCGTGTGCCTTGCTCTGCCTTTGAACAGTTATTTATAACCTGGGACTCTCGTTCAGCACATCTCTTACTGGCCTGGAGTTTTCTTCTTTTTCTTACAACTGCCTGTGTGTTTATCTTCCCAACTAGTTTACAAGTTGCCTGAGGGTTGGATCTTTTTCTGCTGCTTTTTGGTCTGCAATGAACCTACCCAGAGAGAGAGAAAAACAAACAAACAAACAAAATAAAACTGGGCTTGGAGCCTCCAGACCTACAGTCAAATCTGGCCCTGTCACCTCCTAGCTATGAAATTTTGGACAAGCTGTCTGATTTCACAGAGCCTCACTTTCTGCATCAATGAAATGGGAAAAATAGTACTTACCCGGTGATAGTGTTAGGAGATGTAGAGGTTCAGGGAAGTACCAGTCCAGTGCCCA
>NW_007731952.1:0-20231 GCF_000696425.1 Galeopterus variegatus
CGCTGCCTGCCGTGGCCCGAGAGCAGCGAGCCGCCTGCACACGGCCCGGGCCGCATTCAGGCCTGGCGTGATCCGGGCGCATTGGCGCGGTAAAGGTCGTACAGGCCACGCCGCTCCACGTTTGCCCGACGCCGCGCTCCTGTGGACGGAGGTGCGGTTTTAAAACGAGTGCACGGAAATGAAACCGTCCACACACCTGAAAGGACCCAGAACCCCCACCCTGCCTCACTGCCTCCCGCTCCCCTCAACCTGGGGCCAGGGCCAGCCTTGCTCCCACACCCCACGCAGTCATGAGCAAGGTCACTGGGAGGAGGGCTGAGTGGAGAACCAGACGCCCACCCCAGAGCACACCCTGGGCCCGTGGGGATCAGAGGTCTGGGCGGAAAGCGCCCTTGGCACAGTTAGCCAGCCAAGGTCATTCCTAGGACAAATGGTCACAACCTTGGCAAGGACCTCTCTCCCCAACCTCAAGCTAGGTTCTTGACCTTGGTCATAGACGAACCCCTGACCCCAATTTTAGGTCCTACAAAGCTCAGCTCAGCTGCCAGAAAATACCCCCCACACACACCAGCTCACTCCCTGGCTTGCCCCCTGGGGGTTGAGTATGGAACCCTGCACGGACTCCAGGCCCCCCCAAGACCCACACCTGTCACCCCAGCCCACTGCCCCTTCCACACCTGCAGGGCAGTCTGATATGTCCGGGGAAGGGGGAGGACTCTCCAGGCTGGAGACACTTGGTCACATGTGGCTTGGTGTGTGGTCACGTGGGCTCATGGTCCTGGCCCACAAGGTGCGAGGTGGAGAAGTGCCACCTGCTCGGCACAGGTGTAAGCAGAAGGCTCTGGGGCACCAGGTGGGGGAGGAGGGCCCTGAGCTGGTCTGAAGAACCGGGGCAGAGCTCCGCAGCCCCAGAGGATTCCGCTGGCTCCTGAGCGTTACTTATTTGAGATCTCTCAGTGAGCACAACTCCCCCAGGCCCCTGGGAACGCTGAATCTGAGAGACAGATTCCTTCAGCCACTTCCAGCACTGGGACAGGCTACAAGAAGCCATCACCAGGCCCTGTGGTCCTCCAGTGACCAGGGCCGGGACACTCACTGAGTAGACAGGAGGCACCACGGAGGGTCCCGACGGGCACGGGCGATGGCCCTTCCTTACGCTCCTGGTGGGGAGCCAGCTCACTTACCTGTCTGCACACTCTGATTGTTTTCATCACTTTTATTTTCCAAATATTAAACAAATTCTCATAATGAAGGACATTTGGAAACATCGAGAAGTTTTTAGAAGACAACAGATACCCAGAAACCTGTTTCCCAAGGATGTCGGAATTCAGTACATTTTCTGTGTGTGTGCATGTGCGTCGCCAGCTCTCCTTGCAGGCTTTAAATGGAGACATCAAACACTTACTGACTTCCAGCCTGTGCTGCGTGCTCTGAGTGGCAGGCATTAACTAGCTTCATTTTAACAACAGTCCTATGAGGTTAGCTCTCTTTTTATTCCTATTTTATGGATAAGAAAAGTCCAGCTGATGAAGATAATGCAGCTTAAGTTGGGGCTTACTTACTTCTAGTTCCCCAGCAGAAACGTGGCAGAGGGAGTCCTGAACCCAGGCATGGGCCTCCACAGCTCCTTCCCTGTGTTTGGTCAACCTGCTGCTGACTGATGTGCAGGCAGGGACAGTCTTGTTCTGAGGGATCTGACTAGCATCCTGCACCTCCGAGGATCTTTTGTGGCCAGTGACTGGATTTTCCCAGAGGACATCAGGCTGGGGAAGGGAAGTGACGAGAGACATCTGTAAACAAGTTGTTGAGCTGCAGAGATGGCATCTCAGGGGTGGGGCCTCTGGGTGCACTCGGGAGCTGGGGAGAGCCAGTCCATTGGCCTGGCCACCTGTCTGTCCTCCCCTGGATGGAAGAAGCCATTGGTGGCCTGCGAGGTGCTGCTGCTGCCACTGTCCAGATGACTGCTATGCACACTGCTCCGTGGGGCCTGTTGGAGGCAGTGACAGATGGAGCTGGGCATCCATGGCAGAGGGTACTGGAGGGATTCCTTGCTGCTCACCTGGGCTCCACGTGTCCATGCCAGTCAACCCAGACCATCCTGGCCACACACCCAGTGCTGCTGATCATGCTCGTTTTCCTGGGCTCTGTAGAGTCCAGCAGCTCCTGCGCTGAGCACTGCAGCCCCAGAGGCCTGGGTGTGAACCTCAGGGGTGCAAGGACCCTGGGAAATGGAATGTGTGTTGTGGGCATGCATGCATGCATTAGTGCCCCAGTTCTGGGAAGAGGCCTGTTTCTCTCCATCCAAGGCTTGGAGGTCGCCAAAAAAAGTTAAGGCCCATCAGATACACCCTGAGCCCAAGACTCCTGTAGCAGCTGCTCCTGGCGCACGTCCACTTGGACGGCTGATGGAGGGGTGTCTTAAATGTGACATGGCTAGGCAGATCCCCAAATCGTCCCCCTAAACTGCTTTTCCCACCTCCTGTCCACCTCGGCAAGCGGCAGCTCCATCCTCCTCTGGGCCAGCCACCTTGGGCTGCTTGTCCCCTTTCTCACACCCCTGGTCCCATGTGTCTCCCAGTCCAGATGCTCTGCCTGGAAACTGTGTCAGGCATCTGATCGCTCCTCACCTTTCCCTGCTACCCTCTTGGTCCAAAACACCCTGGCCCTCCTCCAGGCCACTGCCACAGCCCCGACTGGTCTCCTTGCTCGAGTCTGTCACCACCCAGCAGCACAGCTGCTCCTGAGCATGTCGGGTCACACCCCTCCCTGCTCACAACCCTCAGCTGCTCCCCGTCTCATTCTTCCTCAGAGCACAGCCCAACCCAGGCGCTGCCCCACCCCCTGCAGGCACAGGCTGCCTGTCGGCCCAGGGGTACCTGTCACAGGGCAGGTTCTCTGCGGCCTCTGCAGCGGGGGAGCCTAAGGCTCTGTCGGTCTCAGCCCTGTTTCCTGAGGCTGCTGAGAGATGCCAGCCTATGTGGGTGAGGGGCCGGATCACCCCCACCTGTCCCAGTTCTGGTGCCACTTCCCTGTCCGCAGAGTGCCCAGGGTGCCCCGTGAGCACGGAGAGAAGCAGCAGGCGGGGCCCCAGGTCCAGGCCCTTGGCCAGGGCTGCTGGGCTGGAGCCAGAGCACGCCCTGCGCCCGGCCCCGGGGCTGGTGGTCCAGGCTTCTCTGCCTCCCTCTCCGTTCTGATCTTGCCTGTCAGTACAGAGGGGGGGAGCCTGCCGAGGGTTTTCCTGCTGTCACTGGGAGCCTTGGGGTTCCCAGCAAAGACCCCAACCCCAAGACAGAAGGGCTGTCAGGAAAGGGTAGCCCAGCCCTCGGCTTTCTGGTTTACACCCAGAGGACCGTGAATGGGGGGAGCCTGCCGAGGGTTTTCCTGCTGTCACTGGGAGCCTTGGGGTTCCCAGCAAAGACCCCAACCCCAAGACAGAAAGGCTGTCAGGAAAGGGTAGCCCAGCCCTCGGCTTTCTGGTTTACACCCAGAGGACCGTGAATGGCCCGTGGAGACACCTGCGCTCAACGGGAAAGGAGGGGGCTGCTCCTGCTCATGGGCTGGGCCAGGCAGGTGCTGGGACAGGGGCTGGCTCCCAGGGCCCCTCACGCATCTCCACCTGAGGGGGCTCTGTCCTCGGAAGCTGCCTCCAAAGGCTGGTCTCCAAGGCCTCCTGCCTGGCAGGTAGCACAGGTGGGACGGGGCCGGGGCAGGAACTCCCCGGCCAGAAAGGCTGAGACGGACCTCCAGTGGTTCCTCCTTCTGTTTTTGTTTGTTTGTTTGTTTGTTTGTTTAAAGATGACCGGTAAGGGGATCTTAACCTTTGACTTGGTGTTGTCAGCACCATGCTCTCCCAAGTGAGCCAACCGGCCATCCCTATATGGGATCCGAACCCGTGTCCTTGGTGTTATCAGCACCGCACTCTCCTGAGTGAGCCACGGGCCAGCCCGTCCTTCTGTTTTTTAATAGAGGAGAAGTTCATGTGACATAAAATAAGCCACTTCTGAGAGGACAATTCAGTGGCATTTTGTGCGTTCACAGTGCTGTGCACCACTGTCCCCCAGGCCTTCTGCACACTGGTCCCCTCGCAGGACTCTCCCCTGCACCTCCTTCCCAGCGCTCAGGCTTTTCCTCCAGCTTCCTCTCTCCGAGCCCGTCTCTGTTAGGCCCGCGTTTGTTTTCTGCATACCCGACCTTTTCTTCCATCTTTCTTCCATCGTAATCATATAATTTGATTACGTCCTGGGTGACAGGGACGGCTCTGTTTCCACCCCTGACTAGAGTGAGGCTCCAGGAAAAGCCACGCCCCGGCTGCCCCCAAAGTACCCCTTTGTTAGGACAACCAGCCCCCACCCTGGATTTAAGCAGGAGCCGTTCTCAGGCCCGGGCCCTGCCCCCAAACGCTCAGCCAAAGCCTGGTTTTTTTGCCTGCCCCACCTCCAACGCCAGGTTCAAACTGAGGCCACACCTCCATTCATGCTAACACAGTCCCCGTGCTGCAGCCCACCCACGCAGATGGGTCTCTTCCTACAGGAAGTCAGCCCAGGGCCCCTGCGGTGCCTGCTGAGCCCTGGAGGGGAACGTGAACTGGGCCCAGAGAGCCCAGGGACAGGGGCTGCTCACAGCAAGAATGCGCCAGGACCCGGGCCACCTCCAGCCTAAGCCAGCCCCAGCCTGAACACCAGCCCTGTGGGAGGAAACCATCTCTACTTGAGTTCTGGGCCCAGCGCCTGGAGGTAGGGCATTTGCACCAGCTGTCCTGCCCCCTCCAGGCTGCATTGTGTGCAGTTCCGGTCATGCTCAGGACAATGAATGGTTCTGGTGTTTGTAGCTCTGAAGGGCCCTGCCCTTCACAGAGCGTCCCACAAAGACACCGCCCCCCTGCCATTTCCATTCTTACGGGGCTGGGCCACCAGCACCCCTCTACCCGCTCTGAAGGGTGATGCTGGGCCGCAGGGCACTTCTGTGGGCCTGGGATGCCGAGGGCACCTGCAGCCCCTGGACACTCTTTTTGGGTATCATGCCTGTGATGACTACTAAGCCCGCTGCGCTGGCCCCTGGCTCTGCCTGTCGGGCCATCGCCCCTGTGAGGCCAGTGTCCATGCCAGGCATTCACCCACAGCAGCACTGGGACTGGGGCTGGGCTGACTCTGGTGGGAAGGACTTGTCCTGCAGTAAAGATGGCAACAGACTCCTGGGGTTCCAGCCCTGCTCCATCCCTGCCCTGGCCAGTCCACATTCCTCTGGGGGTGAAGTGGCCGGACTGGACCCCGTGTGACAGGGGCTCTTCATTTTCCACATTTCTGATGGGAGAGGCTGTTGTCATGCAGACACAGGTGCCAGGGACTAGCACGGTGTCTGAGTGGCCGAGGTGCAGAAGGGAAAGAGGATCGAGAGAAGGGCTGGCCAGGGCCTCACTCTGTCCACTCTGTGCTCAGTGACTTCCCAGCCCCAGCGTGAGTGCTCCCCACCCACCCACACTCTCTGCAGCACGCAGGCTGCTCCCCCTGCACCCGCTGACACAGGGCCTTTGCCTTCTCTCCCTGCACTGGCAAGTGCACTCAGGTGCCTCTTTTAGACCTGGGGGTGGAGGCTGCTCAGGTCCTCAAGGAAGCCATCCCTGACACCCCAGTGGCTGTCACAGCACCAGGCCCCTTCTCCGGGCCCTCGGCACAGCTGGACTTCTATGGAAGTTCCCTAGGATGAGGAGCCCAGTGGTCACAGGGGAGGCCTCCATGCACTCCTTGAAGGGCTAGATTTAGAGCCCAGATGGCCCGGAATAAAGATGCCCGGGATGGCCGCAGGCAAGGCCCGCCCGCCCATGTCAGGGGAGGACAGTGGACAGGCCAGCTCACCTGCCTCCAGAGAGGGGCAGCAAGACATCCGGGGCCTCCTGGAGCCCTGCTATGCCTGTGCTGGCCCTGGGCCCCGCGGAGAACATGGCAGGCCGGGTCCCTGCTCTCCTGGGGCTTCTGTCCTAGTAGGAAAGACAGCCACTGTGCAGACAGGCTGGCAGCTCCTCAAACATGAAATGCGGAACTGCCACATGAGCCGGCAATTCTACTGCTGGTGTATCCCCAGAAGCACTGAAAGCGGGGACACGGACACCCCGAGTTCACAGCAGCACTGTTCACAACAGCCAAAGCGTGGGAGCAGCCCGGCGTCCACGGACAGATGGTGGGTGAACACAGTGTGGTCCATCCACACAATAGGGTGTGGTTTGGCTTTAAGAAGGAAGGAAATTCTGACACATGCTACAATGTGAACAGACCTCGAGGACATTAAGCCGAGTGAAATAGGCCAGTCACAAAAGGACGCATCCTGCGAGAGTCCCCTGACGTGAGGCCCCGAGAGCAGTCAGACTCACCAAGACGAGAAGCGGAGGCGGGTGCAGGGGCTGGGGGAGCTGGCGTTTCATGGGGACAGAGTTTCAGTCTTCAGTTTGGGAAGATGAAAAGTTCTGGAGATGGACGTGATGATGATGGCTGCACGGCGTCGTGAATGAATTTAACGCCACCGAGCTGTGCACTCGAACATGGTAGGACAGTCAATCTCACATTAAACGTATTTTACAACTGTTTGAAAAGTGCTTTGCAGGGCCCAGGGACGAGGACGCAGCGCGCTGAGGAGGAGACTGCTCCAGGCCACCCTAACGACAGGGGTCTGGAGCAGAGAGAGCAGGAGCCAGTCAGGCCAGCACGGAGGAAAAAGCGCTCCCTGCCCAGGGTCGGCCAAGGGATGGTGGATGGAACCGACTCCCAGCAGGAAGGAGGGAGTTGGAGGGAAGGAAGAAGGGAGGGTCGGTCAGGGCCGAGTAAGGCTTCTGAAGAGGACTGGTTGCTGGGGAAGAATGTGCCATGAGACCCACTGGGGCCCATGACGGCTAAGGGTGGCTGCCAGGAGGAAGAACGGGGGCTGGGAGGGGAAGGGGAGGGCATGCTCAGACTGTTGGCCAGGCAGGTGGGCCTGCAATGGCCACGTCGTTTCCTAAGATGGGGAAGGTGGGGAGCACCGGGCCACCTTAGCCCTCCAGGTAGAAATGACCAGGAGGCAGTTGTCAGTGATTCAGATGGCCAGGGGCCAATAACACAGGGACGGTCTTTAAGCTGCCACCATGGTGTTGGATGGGGTCACTGGAGAGCACTGGGGTCACCAGCTCCTAGTCTTATCTTAACCTCTTGCCATCTGGCCACACAGCTGACCCCTTCCTCCTCCACACTCCTTTTGTGGCTTCAAGAGCCACGCTGCTGTCCCCGTTTCTGCACCTCCTCGCTGCTGCGCCACTGCCCAGCCTCTGTCCTGGTGCACAGAGCAGCAGCCTCGACTAGAGCCAGAGCCTGGTCCAGGCCCCCAGGACCACTGAACCAGAATCTGCATTTTGACAGGACCTCCAGGTGACCGATGTGTACATTAGCATCCGAGATGCGTGCTGGCCCACGTTGGAATCCACAAGAGCCGCCCTGGCCCAGCCTGGCCCCCAGTCCAAGCTGCAGGACAGTGGGCCCCTTCCTGGGACCTGGCAGAATCTGCATTTTGACAGGACCTCCAGGTGACCGATGTGTACATTAGCGTCCGAGATGCGTGCTGGCCCACGTTGGAATCCACAAGAGCTGCCCTGGCCCAGCCTGGCCCCCAGTCCAAGCTGCAGGACAGTGGGCCCCTTCCTGGGACCTGCTGGCTGTTGGCTTTGGGCTCAGGTCATATGAGGGTCAGATGGGAGGACCCTCTGGCTTGGACCCCAGGCTCAGAGGAATGCAGTCCCGGCCGCAAGAACTGGGGTGTGCATGCGGGTGCAGCCGGTCAGCAGGTGCTTCTGCCCTTCGCGAGAACTGGGCCCTGCGCCCACAGATCCGGATCAGGATCCGGTCCTGGTAGGAAAATGAGGTTCCTGGTCGTCTGAAGGCGTCGTGGTGTGTATCGAGGGTGGGTGAGGGGGAGCAGCAGCTCTGTGCACCCTCAGCATAGCCTGTTCACCCTGGGGCACCCAGTGGGCCGAATGCTGCCCTGCACACCCGCGCAGCCTATCTTCTGCCAGCCAGCTTCATCCCCTGTGCCCAAGGGATTCGGGGCTTCAGGGAATCAGGAAGGGGTGGAGGGGAGCTGGGCTTCCAGGAATGCATCCAAGAACAACCCAGAGTTCTTGCAATGGAGCTGGTGCCTCTATGCGATGAGGGTAGGGGGATGGGGGAAATAGGGGGGCACCACCAGGAACGCTGGCTTCAATTCCACTGCGGCAGTGCAGGGGAGGAGGACACGACCACTGAGCACCTGCACGGATGCTCGGCCAGGCACTGCCCTGCTGCCAGCACAGGGCCCAGCTCCCAGCAAGTGCGCGGACACTGCATATCCCAGCCGTGAGCGCGCGGGAGGGCCCCCTCGGACGCCCCGCCCCTCCTTCGCTCGCCCCGCCCAGCCTGCGACCTCCAGAGCAAGCCCAGGGCTCCTGGGGGCAGGGAGCTCGCCTGGCTCAGGGGCAGGTGGGAGCAGGTGCACAACCACCTGGATGGAGATGGCTGCCCCATGACAAAACTGTCCCTCCTAGTCTCCACGGGGGAGGGGTCTGTCCTGTGCCTTCTACCTGCCAGCCGAAGGCCAGAGCCCGCAGCTGGTTGTAACACTGTTGATCCCACAAACCACCTCTCTTCTAAAAACCCTGGGCAGAGCACGTTCCTTTTCATTATGTTAATTCACCTCACCAGGACCAGGGCAGGAGTGGCTGTCCTTGGGATTTATACTGATCTGCTCAAGCATGGGTCTGTAATTGAGGCATAGACATGCTTCAGAGAACTAGAGATTCCTGAACTCCCCTGAAGAGGCAGCACAGCTGGGTTGGCCTGTGTCAGCACAAAGTGCCACCGCAGGCCTCCCACTGCAGGCTGAGCTGGTGCCTGGCACTTGTACTGTGGGTGTGGAGGGGTCCCAGCAGCTCAGATGCTGGGTGCACGGTGGGGTGGGGGAACCACTGGCAGCCAGGCCCAGCCAGTGTGCCCCCCAAGAGCAGAGAGTCAGGGATCCCCAAGCCACAGGCCTCTCTCAGCCTGCTCCCCAATCCCTGCTGTCCTGCAGTTAAACTGAGAGCAGGGGTCTTCACTCAGCAGCTGGAAGTTGCTGAGGCAGATCTGGAGGTTGAAACCTACTCATCTGGCCTCCAGACTCCTCCCAAAAAGCCCTTCTCTGTGGGCAGCCTCTGTGTCTATTGGACCATCTGCTCCAGCTGGGAGCACAACACCACAAAGCTGACCAGCCCTGGGAGCCGCGCCCCTGCCCCCATCAGGACGGCACCGCTGCAGATGCTGGTTCAGGAGCGGGGCTGGAGCAGGACCCAGGCCCAGGAAGGCTGGGGTCGGGCCCCGCCATCCAGGCCCTGTATGGCCGGGGAGAGCAGGGGCGGGTACCTGCCTGCACAGGCGGGTCCGGCTCCTTCCCCACGACTTCCTGGACCTCAGCCCTGAGCCTGCAGGGGCAGATGCTCACTGAGTGTTGTTGAAAGGACCAGAAGATCCCATAGCCCTGGGCCAGGTCCCTGGAAGGATGGTGGCTCAGAAGACCCGCCCGTGCCCTGGGCCAGCTGACACAGGCACGGGGTGGTCTCCTGTCACCCTCGGCTGGGGTCGGGCCCCGCCATCCAGGCCCTGTATGGCCGGAGAGAGCAGGGGCGGGTACCTGCCTGCACAGGCGGGTCCGGCTCCTTCCCCACGACTTCCTGGACCTCAGCCCTGAGCCTGCAGGGGCAGATGCTCACTGAGTGTTGTTGAAAGGACCAGAAGATCCCATAGCCCTGGGCCAGGTCCCTGGAAGGATGGTGACTCAGAAGACCCGCCCGTGCCCTGGGCCAGCTGACACAGGCACGGGGTGGTCTCCTGTCACCCTCCGGGGGTAAGGCTGGCTCTCACAGGGGCCAGAGGACACCTGTAGGCTCCCTGTCAGGTGGGCTTAGATCCCTTTCACAGAAGAAAACTGGGTGAGTATTTTGGTTTCTCGTCAGCGGCTGCAGAACCCGTGACTCCCTCTGCTCGTGAATTAGGGCAGTGCCGTTTTGGTTTCTGTATGCCTCCCCTCGGTTTAAATTGGATGCTCTAATCTCCTTCCTCTTTTGTCCTAAATTTCCCTCTAACATTTTGTGCAGCTGTTACGCAGCTGCTGCCTCCTGCTCCAGAGGAGGCTGAGGGTCGGGCCGGCTGCAGTGACTCACCTCCTCCCAGGAGTGCTGCAGAGCCTTGGCTGGGCCATGCCAGGGTGGTCAGGGTGGGCACGGCAGCCTGGGGGACAGCCAGTGCCCTTTGCAGGATGCAGGTGAGAGCTGGACACTCCCCGCCCCCCCCCCCAGAGTTGGGAAAGGACTTGGGAAAGGCTTCAGCAGCATCTAGAGACACCCAGGTAAGACCGTGGAAGGACTTCCAGGCCCCAGGTCCCAAACAGCAGGACTGCCTTTCCGGGATGGGTTACATGTAACTCAGTAAAAGACATGCACCTGATCCCTGGATGCTTCTGGAGGGAGACAGCCTGCCTCTGAGACCAGCTGGTGGTGGCCTCAGATGACCTTCAACAGTCATGCAGAAAGTCAGTGTTGAAGGTCTGCTGTGTGCTGGTCCTAAGGACACATGGGGCGACACCCTAATCCCTCATTTGTTCAAGTGACGGCTGAGTGCAAGGCTCAGGGCTCCAAGAGAAGGTCTGGTATCCTTCAAACTGACAGCTCGGGACACTGGCCCACAGCATACATCCCAGAGGACAAGACCCACGAATGGGTTTGGGCTACTGAGGCCTTGCTGCCCTCACCCAGGGTCATCAGATCTGTCCCCAGGTAGGGCCTGTAGCCCCGGCCCCTGGCACCTTCCCCTGAGAAGAGGGCCCACAAAGTCTTGGCAGAAGGAACAGGAGGCCTGCCACAAGTACTGCGTCTGCAATGCCGGGGCCCTGGCCTGGGTCTCTGGCAGGAGGACGGTGACCCAGGGGATCTGCAGGGCTCTGGCCCTCCGTGGCAGCCCAGATCACAGGTGACACTGGGAGTCCCCCACCTGGGTCAGGACAGCCCCATCCTGGTCACTACCCCCACACCACCTCCTCTGCAGCTCCCATGGGGCAGGAAGTGCCGGCCTGGGGCTGCCCCCGGAGGCTGGGCCTGGCCAGGGAAGAGCCGTGCAGAAACCTCTCCTCCGCAGGCCACGGTCCAGCCTCCCTGGACTTCCTCCCCCTTATCTGGCAGGAAGGGTGGCCATGGAGCCTGCGCCTCTTCTTCCTAATCAACTCAGACATGATGGCCCGGCCCCCGTGCGCGGAGGCACAGGGAGGCTGTCGGCTTTTCTAGGCAGACTCGCTCTCTGGGCAGGAACACAGGAACAAGGCCGCAAACGGTCACCCAGGCCGCCCCGATCCTCAGTCTCTGGGAGAGCGCCTGGAGGGGGCACTGGATGCAGAGAGCAGACTTGCCGGTGCGTGCACACACACAGAGGCGGGAGGAGGGCGACGGGTCACACAAGGCTGCAGCGGCTCTGCAGAGCCACAGGAAGGGGCTGGGAGCAGGCTGACTCGGCTCCGGCTGCACCGTGGTATGAAGGGGAGGACAGTGTGCACTGCAGGGGCCAGGCAGACAGACAGGGTGAAAACAAATGGTGCATGCCACCATGATGTCACGGTGGTGTTGTGAATAATGAATCCATGCTTAAAACCCAGGCTTACATTGTCGAGGGGCTGTCCCCGCCCTGGCAGGTGGGCAGGGTGGGGAGGCCCTTTGGTTCTGAAAAGTGAGTTCCGTGGCGGCAGCAGCAGGCCCTGGAGGAGCCGAGAGTGCAGCCCCCACATGGGAAGGTGAGCAGGGAGCACGGCCAAGGGGCTTAGCCAGGCCCGTTTCTCACGGACGGGGGCAGAGGCCCGATGCTGCATGTGCCGCTGGAAACCCACGCACTCTCCTTATGTGGGAGCCTGGGGTCAGGGGTAGGTACAAGGGTGCTGGGCCGTGTGACCAGGCCCAAGTTTACACGGGGGCTCCCCAGGAGGGCTGGCCACGGCCACCAGCACCCCTGACCGTGTCTGTCTTTTCTCAGAACTTCGACGGCCAGTCCTTGGTTTCAGACCCCAGTGGGGACAGGAACGTCACCAGTCGCTGCCTGGCATATGAGGAGGTGGCATCAGCTGCAAAACCTGAGCCACACCTCTTCTGGGCCCACCTGGAAGAAGCACTATGTCTAGGCCGAGGTGGCCACAGAGTGGTGATGTCACCCGTCCAGCCTGTCCTGGGGGTGGGGCCAGCTGGAGCTGCAGGGATGTCCAGCCACACCCCCATGATATACCCGCTGGGTCCCAGGGCCACCCTCCCCTGTGCTGCCACCAGCCTGGACTGGATTGATCTCTTTGTGAATATTCATGAGGCATTCAGTGGGGACCAGTCATTGATATTCGGAGAAAGAATGAACACCCTTCAGTGAACGTGACAGTCAGTCAATACGCAGCGGATGGAGGATGCAGTCGCAGACTTTTGGGCCTCCGAGGCTCAGGAGGGTGGGGCAGGACTGCCTCCTCCAGCCCCACCCCCATACCCCGCTTCCTCATCGGCCCCTGACCCGCTCCGCCTCTGCCTGCCCAGACGCCCCTGTGGGATCCAGGCCTGCTCAGCCCTGTCCTCTCTCCTCCTACCGCGGGGTGTTCACCCCACACCCACAGCCCTCACTATGACCAGACACCAAGGACCCCGCGTCTACTAATCAAGCCCATTTGCAGGGCCCACCTCCCAAACAGAGCTGACACCTTCCTGCTCCTGGGCCTGGGCCCAGGTCAGCAGTGCCCCCAGCATCCAGTTAGAAGCGAACCTAAAGCCGTGGGCAAGGCGAGGCCGGCATGATGGGCCCTTGGGGGTTCCAGCTTATTCCCTACCCCCTCCCTTGCTGCCTGAGAGCCACCTGGCTGCTCCCATGGGCTGGCCAGTCTGGTGTTCAGGACAGGAAGCTGTGCAGCCCCCATGCCCCGCCTTCAGCCTCCAGACCCAGGTCGGGATGGCAGGTGGCCACAGCTGGACTGGCCAGAGATGGAGGAACTTTGCCCCCACCCAAGGCTTCTGGGAGACTATGGATGTGGCAGGGGTGGGGTGCAGTGGGGGTGCTGGTGAGTCTGCTAACCGCATGATTAGGATGTGCTTATGTCCAAGACACACGGGTCACCCTGCACCCTCCCATGTACGTCTCTACTGCAGGAGACTGCAAAGGCCACGGCACAGGGCCTGGTGTGTGGGGGGGGCTGGCCCAGCTAGGGGTGCCTGGAAGCCGTGCTGCACTGTCTGCCACCCACCCCCAGGCGCAGTGCGGACTGCACACCTCAAGCCACAGTGGCCCTGCAAGGCCCCATGTGACATACACAGCTGCCAGCATGCCTGGGCATGCCGCCCAGCTGGGCTGGGGGAGGGGAGCCGGCCTGGGAGCCGCTGAATCAGCTGCACCCGACTGTCCCTGCCTGGGCAAGGATGCTGGGAGGTGGGGGCAGCTCCCTCTTTTGGGAACTGTCAGGGAGGCGCATCAGGCTGCTGGGAATTTTCTGGAAAGCCGCCTCTGCAGCCCCCTGCCTGGGAAGTGCTGCTTCCCCAGACGGAGCTGGGTGCAGAGAAGCTGGGGAGCCTCTGCAGGGGTGAAGGGAGGGCCTTCCTGGGAGGGGCAAGGGCAGAGAGGGACCCTTTCCAAACAAGACCAAAAAGGGAAAAGAGAAAGCGCACCGGCCTCCGCAGATCGAAGCACGTTTCCCTCCCCAAAGTGCTGGCTCAGCAGTCGGAGGCGCCGCCGCCTCCCTCCCTCCCGCTCCCCACACGCCCTCCCAAGGTCAGGAACGTCAGAACCAGCCTGCGAGACTGCAGCAGCAGCACCCGGGTCATGCTCTGCTCCAGAGCGTGGGCTGCACCTGACCATCCTTCCCAGGTGGGGGCTCGTTCAGAGTCCAGTCCCTGGCTGTCCCCTGCTGGCCAGCTGCCACCACCACAGGGGCAAGGTGGGGTCACAGAGGGTTGTCATCATACCAGTGTGCCTGCAGGTGGTGTTTGGTTTTGCCGGTGGAAGCTGCAGGGTGCTCTCTGCCAGGGGCTGCACGGTACAGCGCAGAGAGTGTCTTCCGCGTCCATCCTGTGCCTGGGGACTGAACAGACCTGGACTATCTCAAATATGCATCTGATTTCTAGAAAGTATCAAGCACATCCCCTTTGATGGCGTTTGGATGTGTTGTCCCCTCCAAAACTCATGTGGAAATCTGATCCCCAGTGTGGCAGTGTTGGAAACTGTTTGGGTCATGGGGGTGGATCCCTCATGAATGGATTAATGCTCTCCCTGGGGGAGGGGGGATTAATGAGTGAGATCTCGCTCTATTAGTTTTCCGGGAGAGACCTGGCACCTCCTCTCTCTCTCTTGCTTCCTCTCACCATGTGATCTGCTTGTACCCGCCGCTGCCTGCCGTTTTCCGCCATGAGTAGAAGCAGCCTGAGGTCTGTGCCAGATGCAGCTGTCCCAGTATCGTGAGCCAAATAAACCTCTGTTCTTTATAAATTCCTAGTCTCAGGTTTGTTATAGCAACACAAAACGGACTAAAACACCCTCTGTCCTAGAGATGAAAAGAGTATCCTGAATTACCCAGGTGGACCAGTTTAGGCATGACTCCTTGGCTCTGATTTCCCTCATCACCCACAGGGACCCCCACATCCTCCAAGCTGGAGTCCTGGGATAGCCGTGTTATCCTGCTGGGAGCGCTGGGCACAACCCCAGGACCCAGGGACAGGTGGACATTGACTCCGGCTTCTTCCACACTCCTCACACCCGGCTGTATCTCTGGACTCAGCCCTCGTGTTCACCATCGAGAGGAGTCTCCCACCTCCGCTCATCTCCCTCCCCTCCTGCCCTGAGACCACCTTCCCTGGTGCCCCCCTGACTCCTGCCCAGCCCACCAGCTCCCTCTCGGGCACCGCCCCTCTGCCTTGGCCAGCTTCCTTCTCTGGGTCCTCTCATGCAGCTCCCATGCTGCTCCACCTGAACAGCAAGTGGGCCTCGTGGGGCCCTTCCTCTTCACTCGCTCAGGTCTGGCCCATGGCTGAGCCCGAGGTTGTCCCTACACCCACAGTCTCCCTGGTGTGACTTTCTTACCTCACAGGCAGCCTGGGCCACCAGGGGACCAGGGCAGGGGGAGCAACTGAACGGTCTGGCCTCTCTGTCAGGACTAAGCCTGGCTCCTTGCTGGGCACTGGCCCAGGGCCTCTGCTGGCCTGGTTTCATCCCAGCTCCTCCCTAGTCCCTGACTCCCGGCTGCCACGGGAGCCCCAAGCCTGTGAGCATGCAGGTCACTCCGTTTCTTCATGCAAACATGGAGCCCAGATTGAGCAAATTCATCTGCTCCAAATAAGACATTTCAATGGAATGTCCAGGTCCCCTGGGATGTGGCCCTCGAGTGTCTCCCCACCCAGCCAAGGCACAGCTGTTGCTGGGGAGCCCCAAGCTGCCCCTGCCAGACAGCCCTGACACTTGATGCCACAGGGGGCCTCCCAGGGATCTCTCTCTGGGCAGCACCTTAACCAGTAACTACAGCATCGTCTGGTCTGCGTGTCTGTGGACAGAGGGTCTGGGCAATCCCTGAGTGGCGCTGACACAGCTCAGCATGTGGTCTGGGGTCTCGAGAGGTGAACACCTTTGAAAACAGTGCCTGTCAAACAGGGAAAACACCCGGTTAATACAACCTGCAGACAGCAGGTCTGCTAGGGACTGAAGCCACAAAGGCCTCACAGCCCCTCAAATCCCCAGGGAGGTCTCCTTGGACACCAGAGGAGCTGGCTCAGCTGGGCTCCCCCAAGGCCACATTCATGGCCACTGAGGCCTGGCACACGTCAACACCCTTGTGGGCTATCTACCAGGGAACTCAGTCACCTTAGGTCTGATGAAACATTCACTCAGTCACAGCAGCCCTGGTCCATGTACTCAGAGGTGACACAGGGCTGGTGGCTCCTGCGCTGGACAGTGCAGATGAGACATTCCCACCATCACAGGGGTTCTATGGGACAGAAGTGGCCTAGACAAGGAACAAAGCACCCCAAATCCACCAAAAACAGGGTGAAGCCAGGTGTGGGGCCCAGGGAAGGTGGGCGTCCCCACACTGCTGAGGGCATGGTGAGGGGCCTAGTGGAGAACCGTCCCAGGCACAGCCACCCTCACCCATGCCCTGTGATGCAAAGTGCCAGCTGCTCTCCCAGGGCCAAGCCGCCTAGAGCAGGGCTGTGGCTGAGCCCCACCAGGGGGCCCGTATGCTCATCGGCCTACCTGGCACAGCCATTCCAGGGCCCTGCACCCTCCTTGGCACTCAGCTGTGGCCCAGCATCCCCTGGGTCCCCAACCCAGACCCTCAGATCAGAAGCCCCAGTCTGGGAAGCCTCAGCCCTGAAAGTGGTAAAACAAACTTGTCCCTCCTAAGTGCCCAAGCTGCCTTTCGGGGGCAATGGCCTTTCTAAGGATTTTACAAACTCTCTGCCATCAAAAACTAAACCCCAAAAGTTTCACAAAATCCAGAAACAGGTTGCTACTGGTAACTAAACCCAATCTTCCTTTAAGGGGCTTTTTCTGGCCATACTGGCTGCTTGGAAGGAAGCCACCATCACCCTCGCTATGTTGGAAGAAGTCTTCACAAGTGAAAAAATGAGACGTGAATTTGCCCTCCACGGAAGCTGAGGAAGCCTTCACAATGTAAACACGCTAAATACCAAGTCTCCCATTTTTCAGTCTGGTTTTTTGGTTAGACAAGAGCTGCATCTCTGGTTTTTCTTCCAGTTTTCCTTCTGTGCACATGTGTCTTCCCCGCAAACTGAGAACATGCTGTACTCACAGCCCCAAGTCTTACTTTCTTCCACGGGTGCATGAGAAGCAGAACATAGCCCTCATGGAACAGGCCCCTCCCTGGGCCAGCAGTGGGGTGACCAGTGACCATCTCTGCTGACAAATTCCCGCCTTCCAGCTGGACCACCTCAGGAGAGCTTCCAACGGCAGAACCCCTGGCCTCCCCAACATCGTAAATGACTGCTTTTAAAAATTTTCCCAGTTTTACAGAAGAAAAATGGTTTCTACAGAGTTTTTGGTTGGTTATTATATCCTTCAAAGAAGGAATAAAAATTTTGAGCTTAAAGCAATCACTCCATCAACACATTAAAAAAATAGGTTTAATGCAGGTGGTTCATTCATTGAGAATTTAACAGGCACTCAAGACACCGAGCCGTGTGGTGTTCGGCATGTAGCAAGAGATCCTGGACCCCCTGTACTACATGTTCAAATTCCAGGCGGCACCACCAGGCTCCTCCTGCCACCCTGCCCTGTGGATACGCACCCACCTGCACCCTCTGCGAAGGAGGCTGCAGTGGTTCTGAGTAACAGGAGTTAATTAGCATAAAACAAAGCTTCTTTGAGGAACAGCATGATTTAGTGCAAAAGATTTTCTGCAGCGAGAAGTGGGGTCTGCCTGGGTAAGCTGCTCGCCTGCCTGACCAGGAATCAGACTGGCGTCCTCTCAGAGCCCCCGCTGGCCTCAGACTGGAAGGTCTTTGAACAGAGGCTGGCTACGAGTTAAAGAGCACAGCTTACAGCCAAGCATTTTCTGCTTTCTCTACCTCATTTGGGTTTTCTAAGTTTATCTCCCAGGGGCACACAACTGTGCTAACAGCTCCCTGGCCACTGGTCTGTGTGGCAGGGCAGGGTCTAAAGGGCCACCACCCACCCCCAGAGGTGTGGGGACGACAGTTTGGGGTCAGGTGAGTGTTGACTTACTGGCCATCCTCAGCACTGGGCCCCACGTCCTGCCTGTGACAGCCTGGGTCCCATCCAGACAACCCTCCCACCACCAGCCTCATAGCACCCCCTCCCCCCGGCACCCACAGTGCCACCGGTGACAGAGAAGGCTGGAGCCGGGGTCTACATTGGCCCAGGGTGTCTCCTTCTCTCTGTGAAAGCGCTCACTGAGCACCAGCCCTGTGCCCCTCCTGCCACCTGCTCCTGCCTCCACCATCGTTTCTTCTTTTTACACCTCAGATGCTCTGACAACCACCAAGGCAGGGACAAAGGGGCAGCACAGCCGTTCGCTTACACCCAACCTCAGCACACGCCGGGATTCCAAGAAGAGCCCTCTAAACGCTGCTTGCTCCTGTCTCTGTAGCGCACACTCAGAGGCCTCATGGACACCTGACACCTGCTCAGGGCACTTGAGACACACAAGTCTCAGTTCTGGGTGATCTCTCAAAGAGAGCAGCCAAAAGCCCCCCAAAAGCCATAAAGAAATTGAGTTGCTTCCCCAGAAATCCACATTTGGTAAGATTTACAGCATCTGCTTGACGTTCTCAACAGACCTGACCAGGATGGATGCAGATCCCTGCAGCTGCTCTGGAGCTGGCGCCCAGGCTTCTGGCACTCCCCAGGCCAGCCCCTGTGCTAGGAACCTGTCGAGGCTGATCATGGCTCCCTGCTAGACCATGTCTAAGCAAACCAAATGGACACTGAAGCCTGGCCTGGGACTCGGGACCCACACAGCCCCTCTGGGTGACAGAGGTGGGTGGTCTGCAGGCTGTCGGGACTCAGGCGGCCCAGGGCAACGTGAGCAGTTTTGCAGCAGGGCAGTGTGTCAGCTAGTGGAGCGCTGTGGTTCCCTAAGGCTGAGGCTGGGACCAGGAGTACGCAGGAAGGGGGCTGTGCAGCCAGTAGGTACCCCTCCTGCAGAGCTGCTGCTGGGCAGCACACCCCTGTGTGTCCAAGGTCTCCCAAACCAGTGGTGATGCCTGGAGAGAGGCCAGGGAGATGGGGGGAGTCACATGGAGGCTCTGTAGTGCATACGGGCCACCCTACAGTACAACCTGAACAAGCGCAAGCAGGAGCCACAGCAGGCGTCCAGGAAACGCACCCACGGGAGGGCGAGAAGACAGCTGGCCGGAGGGATGGTGCCAGTGACCTGGGACAGAAGTCTCAGCCCTTTTCTCCCCAGGGAGGGAGCAGCAGACAGCACCACCGCGCTGGGTTGCTTGTGGGACGGGCTGCAAGGAAAAGGGCCCTGATTAACCATACCCTGTCAAGAAGAGAGCCCGGCTGCAGGCGGGTATAGCAGGGGGCGCCGGCACAAGGCCGGCCGCGCCCTCACATGTCCACAAAGACCATGAAGCACCAGCCCAGGCCCCCGACCAGCAGCATGGTGACGTGGATGCCATAGACGAGCAGCTCGTTCAGGAGGCGGAAGTCGACGCGCCGGCGGCCCAGCAGCAGCAGCAGCAGCGACAGCTTGAGCTGGCAGCGCAGCAGGACGCGCACGCCCGCGTACTGCAGGCAGAAGAGGGCGGCCAGCGCGCCCCACAGCGCGGCCGTGAACAGGCTGCAGCTGAAGTAGAGCAGAAAGCGGATGAAGCCGTACAGCCAGCGCGTCTTCACGTACACGTCGAAGTTGTTGTACTTGGTGCGCGCCAGGTGCGAGGTGCGCACGGGCCCGCAGGCCGCGTGCAGGCAGGTGCTGTGCGGGCCGTGGAAGGAGCGCGCCCGCCGCGGGATGGGCATGACCGGCATTGGGCCCAGCAGCGGTCAGCAGAGGTGTCATGGGCGCCTAGGCCTGAGGGCCCGCAGCGGAGCCACGGGGGAGACGTCGGCCTGCAGCGAGAGCACAAGGAAAGGCCCTGGTGAGTCCGAGGACCTGCGACAGCGTCCCTCCCCGAGAGGTTGCTGGGCGCAAATGCCAGCCCTGGGGCTGCAGGGAAACTGAGCCCAGGACGGGGATCTGCAGGCACCCACTGGGCTTACTCTTCACGAACCCTCCCAAGGATACTTCCAAGGGACCTCCAGCATGTGAAAACCAAAAGTGCCAATTCTCCCCCCAATGCCGGGGAAGGAGGGCCTGGTGGGACAGTGGCCAAGGGCCTCCCCACCCAGAATGGCCAGGAGAGGGCCTCCCTGGAGGCGGTCAATGCCGAAAACGGCCGGGAAGGGACAAGCAGAGACGCCGGCTGGCCTCGCTCCTTCCTGCAGGCTTCTCGGGCTCCACTCGTCAGGGACCCTCTTGCTCTTTACTCAGTGTGCCCATTGCTCCCCTGGACTTTATGCAGGGACAACAAAAGTCCTAGAATGGCATCCCACAGGAGTCACGCGGGATCGGGATGAGGAGCAGGGATGTCCCGCACGGAGCAGCCCACTTCAGCAACTTGATGTGCCAAGTGCTGGGGGGGAGGGGCAGGCGGCGGGGGAGGGGCTCTGGAGTCACCGACCGCGCCT
>NW_007731952.1:21756-36947 GCF_000696425.1 Galeopterus variegatus
GGCCACCGTAGGGCGGTCCTCACGTCCCCTCTGACCGCGCCGGCACCGAGCGGCACCTCCTTTCTCCCTCCTCGGCCGCTCTGCACGTCCCGGAACTCGACGCTTCCCGAGGGTGGGTGGGCGTGCGTGCGTGCGCGCGCGTGCACGCCGCGAGCGGCCCTGGCGCTACCGCCCCTCGTACTCCTCCGGCGCCTCGGCCTATTCTGCGCAGGCGCAGATGGTGGGTTTGCTAGCGCCGCCCTCGGGCAGCTCTTCCGCGCACGCGCCGTCGCGCCCCAGGCAGTGGGCACTGCGCAGGCGCATCCCCGCGGGAAGGCTCCGAGAGTGTGGTTCTGTCGCTGGACTCTGGAGGAGCAGCTCTGCCGGCCGCTTGCGCCCGGGCTGGGGAGGCCCAGGGCTCCAGAGACGTGGGAGGGCGCGCCCCAGGGGGCCGGTCCCGGAGCCCCCGGGTCCGGGAGACGCCACCCACGGGCCGCAGACTGAGCATGCACACGTGGCGGGGAGGTGGTGGGCACGGCGGGTTTGCCAGGGCTGTGGGCAGCGGCCGAGGCGGGCAGACAGCCCCGGAGCAGGCGCAGGCCATAGCAGCAGCCCGAGGGTCCCGGGAAGCCCCCGGGAGGGAAGGCTGGGGCTGGGTACCAGTCTGTGGCCTTGCCAGGTGTCCAGCAGAAGTTTATTGGGGCGTGTTTGGAGCATGGCTGGTGGATAGAAGGCGGGACCAGGCAGCCCCATGGGGAGCTTGGAAAGTGGGGTGGCCATGAAGGGGAGGCCTACAGAGTGGTCCCGCCGGGGACAGGGGGCTGCGTCCTCCTGCCCGCCGAGCCCAGTCGTTGGGTGCAGACTGCCCTGGAAGCGGGCACGACTTTGGGAAGCCGGCTCTCGGGTCCTGGCCTTATGAACAGGCTGACGGGCAGGGCAGCCCACCCAGCGGCTGGGGAACCGGCCTCCACTACATAAGCGACAGGGACGAGGCCCTACCCGCGCCACAGCACCAGCCGCCTTTGCCCTGGCCTGAGCTGGAATCAAGGAAGTCCAGTTGTATTAGTCCGTTTCTGTTGTTCATAACAAAATACGCAGGACTCGGTAATTTATAAAGAAAGCGGAATTTACTGCCCACAGTTAACAGAGGCTCAGAAGTCCAAAGTCTAGGGAACACATCTGGTGAGGGTCTTGGTGGTGACTTCAGTGTCGCAGGACATCACATTGTGAAGTGGCAGAGCAGAGAGTAACCTCATACACTCTCTTAAAGCCCTCAGAACCACACCCAGACCACCAGTTTTAATCTTCCTGACTGCGAGGTCCTACAATCCAATCACCTTTTCAAGGCTCCACCTTCAGTTACCATAATAGGATTTCCCACCCTTGTAACAGTCACTGTGGGGGCTAAGTTTCTAATATGTAAAATTTGGGGGACACAATTCAAGCTTCAGTGAGTTTCAGGGGGACATAATTCAATCCGCTACACCACTGGTAGGTAGTACAGCTCCAGGAGCCCTTTTTGGTGACCAGTGGCAAATCTTCCAAAAGAAACGCAGGCGTCCTTCCTTCCCTGGTGTCCAGCGTGGGCTCGCGTGTCCACCTCTCAAGCTGTGAGGCAGGTCCACACGTTTGACCACTGATGTAATAAAAAGCATCGTGACGTTGGTGCTTCTCTTTTGTCTGTTTCAAGAGCCATTAGAGTAAAACCAAGTAAGGAGTTTCGCCCTCACATGCAGCAAGTGCTGAGGAGTCAGCACTTGGAGACAGGTCAAGGACGGCGTGTGACCCAGTGGCCACCTGTCACTCAGGGCTTCTGTGTAGTGATGAGGACAGTCACGTGTCTGGGGCAGCTCTACACTTGGTCCGTATGGCCCCCACTCTTCATTCTGGGTTTCTTGAGCTCTCCCTTCTTGGACATCCCACACCTGTCGACTCCAGCTCTAGTTTAGGCCTGCCCTGTGTCCTGCTGTGCTCAGCACTGGGAAAAGCACCACCTATGGGCGTTCACCAAGATTCCAGCATCCACCCCAAGGCTGCTCTGATCTGGGTACCAAGGACACAGGTAAATAGAACAGAGTCCCCACCCTTGAAGCACTCGCCACCTTGTGACAGGGACAGGCCTCAGGGCAAATGACAAGAGAAGGTGGTGGGTGCCCTGCCAGATGTATGGGCTTCACATGGGACAACATCCCAGACCAGCTAGCCAGAGAACACTTTCTTTGTAGATTAGCATCACCCCAAGCCAAAGTCAAAGAAGATTATTTGGTGAATATGGTCATATTAAAGGTTCTGATGACCAGGACCCTTAAGAAATAGATCAGCTAAGGGCCGAGCCTGTGGCGCACTCGGGAGAGTGCGGCACTGGGAGCGCAGTAGTGCTCCCGCCGCGGGTTCGGATCCTATATAGGGATGACCGGTGCGCTCACAGCACTCACTGGCTGAGCGCGGTGCGGCCGGTCTCAAAAAGGACAAAAAAAAAAAAAAGAAAGAAATAGATCAGCTAAGATGTCTGTCCCTGGCTGCTGTTTGCTTCCAGACCCTGAAATATTGTGCAGCCGGTGTGGATGCAGGTTCTGTGTGGCCTGGAGCTTATATAATTTGAGGGACCGTTCTTAAGAAAAGAATACAAAATTGCAAATACAAATTAGGTACAGGCCCTGCAAGGGGCCGCGGCAAGAAGGCCCTGAAGCTTACACTGCTCCAGGATCAGGTGAACCCGCTGCCCATACACCGAGTCAGAAGTGGATCCCAAAGTCCTGTGTGTGATGTCGGTCATCAGTGCATACGTGTTCGTAAAAGTACAGGTTTGTGGATAAAATCCTGGAAGCAGATATGTGTTTGCAGAGATTATTTGTGTATAGTGGGATTGGAGATCATTTTCACTTTCTTTTTATACATTTTTGTATTGTTTTAACTTTAATTTTTTTTCATTGTGACAAAAAGGCTGTTTTTGGAAAATCAAAAGGGGCGTGTGTCAGCCAGTAGAGCCTGAAACAAGTTGGTGCATTAGAATCTCTCCAGGAAAACTGTGATCTCCACCCTCCTGTCCTTCAGGCTGGGCCCTCTGGTCACACTGTGCTCCTTCCTACCAACTGGATGGGACCAGTCAGCTCTGCTTTGTGAATTGCCCCTGGGAGGTCCCTCCCATCACCTTGTCACCCCTTCTGCAGTTGATGGTCACATGTCTATGCAGCCAGTCCCCGGTCACCCGCGGATCCAGATGGTAGCTCCACCTGTGGGTGCCGAGTGTGCTGAGGGCCTGCCCTTTGCTTCCAGGGTCCGAATATCACTTGGGGTTTGGGGTTTGGGGTGAGGGGACAGTGAGAGCTTTGGGGTTTGCCTTTCCTGGGAGAATGAGAATTTTGAAGATTCCTGTTTGAAGATTTTAGTTCAACCGAGGCGTCAGGGAAACACTTCGTGCTCGTTGGATTAATTTTGAAGTCAGGTTCAGAGACCTGCTAGTTCCACACACACAGGAGTGACTCCCTCCCCCTGGGTGATAGGGGATTCTGGTCTCTTGTTCTTGTTTTCATGACTAGCTGCTCTTACTGAGGCAGCTCCCTGCACCCACCAGGCCACCCACCTCCCCTCGCTCCTTGCAGGTCGCCCTGATCCTGACCCACCCACACCCCCTCCAAAAGGCTTAGTTGGTGAGGAGGGCCTGGTAGGGTCGGGAAAGGAAGAGGCCACAGGGCCTGAGCGCAGGGCCGGCTGAGGGTTCTAGAAGCAGTGTGGGGAGCTTCCGGAGGGCACGGGAGGGGGATGACTCAGGAAGTATTTCTCAAGATGCACCTTCTCCCTGGCTGGGCTAGTGCAGTGGCCCCGGGGTGGTGGCTTTCTGTGTCTCCTCTCCAGCCTCCACCCAGCCCTCTCCCCCAGAGGGCCGAGGCCCCTGTTGCTCCGGGCGGGGCCTTGTCCCTGCCTTGCCCCTTCACTCTTGCTTTTTCTGTCCCTCTGTCCCCCCCCTCCACCTGCCGTGCTCCTGCTCACCCTTCAGGACCCAGCTCATGTAGCCCCGCCTCTGGCAAGCTGCCTGTGCCCACATGCCACCCTTCCCTGGAGCCCTCAGTCCCTCCTGAGTAGGGGGGGGGCTCTGGCTGCCCTCTGCCTGCCCCTTGTCCATGCCCGCAGCTGCGACCTTTCCTTCCCAGCCTTGGGAAGAGGTGTTTTTAGTCTTGTGAGCCAGTCCACACACACGCGTGTTCAAATAACTCAAGAAGCTTCAGAGACAGCTCTTCCCCTCACCAGGCACCCTGCTAAGTTCTGTTACCTCACTCCTTAGAAGGGCTGGGTGCCATCTACTGAATCCATTCCATGGCCCTGGGACCCTGATCGCAGCTCAGTGGCCCGGCCAGGGGAAGCCCTGGACCTGTGCTGTTTGCAGCAGGCCTGTCCTGGGGTGGGAGGTCCAGCTGGGGTCCCCACCCCAGTTTCCAACCCCCAGGCCCGTCCAGGCCTGCTGCACAGGAGCAAGCTGTGGGCGGTGGCCTGGCGCCACCTGCTGGGACAGTGCATGGTGCCACAGGCCGTGGGAAGGACCTCAAAGGGCTCCAAGTCCACAGGAGGCTTTAAGGCAGGGGGTGAAAACCAGGGACCCAGGCTGAATGCGGCTGCTCCGTGGTCTGCACAGTTCCTGTGGCTGCTCTGGCGTTACCAAGACAGAGATGAGCGGCTGGGACAGGGACCCACCAGCTCGTGGCACTGAAAATGCCTGCCTTTGGCCTTTACAGGAAGAGTGGCAATCGTGCTGTCAACAAGCATTTTCCATAGTGGCTGCACTGACAGTCCCCCCGACAGTGTAGGAGGGTTCCCCTTTCTCTGCATCCTCGCCGGCATTTGTTATTCTCTGTCTCTTTGTATCCCAGCCCACGTGTCAGACCTGTAAGGGAAGGAGCCTCCAGTGACGGGGCTCAGACCTTCGGGTTGCCAGTTCAAGTCTTCCCAGCTCGCCCCCTCAGATGGCATGGAATGCAGAAGCCTGTCCAGCCCTTCCTGGCAGGTCTGTGAGGGCAACAAAGCGGTCACTGTGTTATGCCAACGAGTTTGGGGTGGTCTGTTGTGTGCTCCACTGGTCTGAGCGGAACAACACGTCATTCCAAACCATTATAACCACGCTCCAGGCCAGCAGCCGCGCCTCCATTCTACAGACGAGGACAGAGATTTCTGCTGAGCCAGGCCTGACCCCAAGCGTCGGACGAACCCATGCCCATGGACGGCTGTTGCGTGGCGCGTGCTGGGCTGCCTCCTGGTTCCCCAGCAGACACCCCTGGTCAGCCCGGCACTCGGCACAGAGGCCACCTGTCCTCCTGATGGCCATATCCCCACTGCTCCTTGGTTACAGGATCCCAGCCTATTTGGGGCAGCAGTGTGTCCCATGAGGAGATCACAGCATCTCCCATCCCTGCCCTGATTTCTCCTTTACCCCCATGAACCTGAGAGGATGCCCTTCTCCCTGGGCTGCCTGCCTGTGTGTCACAGGGGCGGTCGCGCCCCCAGCGGCCACCACGGAAACAACCGTTTGTGGAGGGCCGTGCAGAGGAGAGGCCTCCAGAGGCCGCACCAGACCCAGCTGCCAGTTTGACTCCAGGCTCCACCACGTCCTAGCGGGGACAAAGTCCAGCCTCTCTGGACCTCAGTTTCTTCATCTGTAAAGTGAGGTGATAACACACAGACCTCGTAGGGTGTGGTGGCAGCCACCTTTGCTGGCCCATGTGAGGCCTGTGAGAGAGGGCCTGTCCCCCACAAGTGCTGGGCTACTGATTGCTGCTGTGCAGTCACCTCCAAGATGGCCTGCAAGGGGCCCTCCCCCGTGTCATCCCTCCCACACTGGATGGAGGTGACCCATGAGACGAAGAGGGCGTGACAGAGGGGACCGTGTGACTTCTGAGGCTAGGTTGTAAAAGGTGCCGCAGCTTCCCTCTTGCTGTCTGTTGGGTCACGCACAGGGGAAGCTGGGCGAGCGCTTGGCAGCTGCCATGCTGTGAGGACGCTCAAGCAGCCCTGCAGGGGCACCACTCTCCAGACCCTGTCAAGCCATCACAGGGCCACAGCCCGACGACATCCTTTCTGCAACCTCGTGAGAGACACCGAGCCAGATCCCTCAGCTTGACCACACCTCAATCCTGATTCACAGAACTGAGAGAGATACAAAGTGTTGTTAGGGGCTGAATTGTGTCCCCCGAAAATTCATATGCTGAAGCCCCAGCCCCCAGGACCTCAGCATGTAACTTCATTTGGAGATGGGGTCTTTACAGAAGTTATTAAGGTAAAATGAAGTCATTAGGATGGGCCCTAATCCAATGTGACTGGTGTCATTATAAGAAGAGGAGGTTAGGACACAGACATACACACATGGACGGCCATGAGAGGACACAGAAGAAGATGCCACCTGCAAGCCAAGGAGGGTGGCCTCAGAAGGAACCAGCCCTGCAACACCTTGATCTCAGACCTCCAGCCTCCAGAACTGTGAGAGAATAGATGTCTGTTGTCTACAACCCCCGGTCTGTGGCACTTCTTCATGGCAGCCCTAGCAAAGCATTTATTATTGTTTGAAGCCACTGCGTTCCGGGACAATTTGTTCCACAGCCACAGATAATGCAGGCAGCTGTGTTTCACAGTGGCGAGTGTGCCCCGGGCACTCTGTCCAGCACCCATGTGCGTTGTCTCCCAGCAGCGTTAGTTATGAAAACCTGGCAAAGGGAGCTGTTACTGCCCCGTTTTACAGGGGCCCAGAGGGTCTGAGTAACCTGCTCAAGGTCACTCGGGGTGTAAGGCAGGCGGGCCGGGACTTGGACCAGGGTGCTCTGTGCCTTACTGGCCTGGATGCAAACGAAAGCTCCCCCAAAGTCATCTCAGGGGAATGCAGAGCGGTGAGGGGACAGTGAGGGGACAGCGGTGGGCTCCCCAGGGGCCCAAGCAGGAGGATCCTCTTTCATGACAGAGACAGCCGAGAGCTTTGAATCCCACTGCCTGGGCCCTGCTCGCTGTGCCCTGTGCCAGCTCACCGTCCCCCAGTCTTCCTAAGCCGGCTGGAGCTCATGACTTAGACCCAGGCAGCGTGGCCCTGCTGCCTCACGTCCTCACCCTCTGAGCTCATTAGTTATTTCACATGCTTGTGTTTTTATTGCCTGTCCTGCCTCTCTCGAGCTAACGCTCCTGAGGGCAGAGGCCTCCCGTGCTTACCACTGTATTCCTGGTGCCGGCACATTGTAGGGCCCAGGATGCACCTGCTTGGTTGACTGGCTGGCTGATCAAAGCACCTGGCTCGTGCCAGACATTGAGAACGGAGGCCCGAGGGCGTTGGAGGGCAGTGGGCTTCGGTGGCATCTCCCTGTCGCCTCCCACAGGTGGGCGCAATGCTGGCCCCTCGTGCACACGCATGATGGCCTGCTCACAACGGCGGCGCACAGATCCACATCTGGGGCTTTGTGAGTGCGTCAGGACTGTCAGGGCGCAGTTTACAGGTTACAGATCTGTCCTGATTTCAGACCCGTCTCCCCTCCTCCCCAAGTTGCAAGAAAGAGGTCAGGTAAACTGCTTAATCTTCCTAAGTGAGCACGTCTTCATCTGTGGGCCGGGCAGCTCATCCCCAGTGGCCTTTAATGAGGATTTAATGATAGGAAGCCCTCAGCCAAGGCCCAGGGCAGAATAAGTGCTCAATAAACGCTGCCATCAGAAGCGGAGAAGTGCTCATTGAAAGCAGCTCGTGGACGGAGACTTGGCCTTTCAACACAGGCAGGGGGAGCCACTGGCTCATTTTCTGGGTGGCCCTGGTCTTCTTCCAGGCAGCAGGCCCTTGGCTGTTTAACAGATGTGCCCTCCCAAAACCCAGACCTGGGCCACAAAGAGGACTCGCGAGGCTCGCATTCAAGGTTAGCTCTCAGCTGGGTTCAGACCCTCCCAGGGCCGCCCGTGTCCCCCGGCCCAGGCCTGGGATGTATTTTCTCATGTGTTAATTTCACAAAAGACACAACTCATGCTCCTGTTGATTGAACAGTTTTGTGCTGACAGCAGTGAAGATTTGTGAGCAGCTCATCACTACCCCCGAGCGTGGGCGACCGCACGGCTCCGAGCAGCCCGCTCCGCAGATGTGTTTTATGGCATGCTCGGAAGACAAACACTGGCATTTATATGTCACTTGTTGCAATATAAATGCTAACTTGTACTTCTTTCAAAACTTTTAATGAATTGTATACATTCCGGAAGATTTATAGGGTTAACGGGATGACTCAAAATGTTACTTTAAACATATTTGTCACTTTGGCAACGGCATCAAAAAAAAATCTGGAAGATACTGCATTTAGAAATAAATCATAAATAGATGCATCTTAAAAGAGGTTTATTTTGGTCGTTAATGGCTGATGGGCCCCCCAGTGCAGGATTTAAAGTTAAATTATGCAAAAATCAAAAACAAACCTTATAATACTTAATCAAGTATGCATAAAACTGTCAGGCCCAAATAAATTCTCTCAATTAACTTGCTTCAAATTGTGATTGCATTCACTAATTTAATCAGCCCCAGAGTAATCTGGAGGCCAGGAGATGATGAATCCCTGGGAACACACACCCCAAGGGGTCCAGGACAGGACACCGGGCGAGGGGCGGCAGGCCCATGGAGGTGGCCGTCAGGCAGGACGGGCCCTTTCCGCTCGGGCAGCTGCCGCACCTCTGCCTCTCGTGGAGACGGGCTCCGCCAAGCAGAGTCCACACCTGCTGCCGTCTGGGCGTGGTGGCCTTCGCCTCTGACCTGGGTCAGCTGGGCCTGGGACGCGCCATCTGGGACAAATTCCACGCTCACGTTGCTGGGCTCCGGCAGCTCCTGAGCTCACACCAGCCTCAGTCAGCTCCTTCCCAGTCTTTTCCAGAACAAGGAGAACCAAACTATGCTCAGACTGGTTCCATTTCCAGCCACATTTCCCCTACTGAGCCTGTCCGCTCTTATCTGATTCCTGATTAAGTGAGGATTATGTCTTTTTAGGGAGCAGGGGGTGGCGGCGGCAGGCAGACAGTTACCCAGGGATGGACGCTGGGCCTGTGGGGAGAGAGGCCAATGGCTTAAAGGCTGTGGCCTTGGGGTGACGCCTGCACGGGGGCACAGAGCAGACACGTGCACCCGGGATGGCTCTGAATGCTTTGTTTCCCAACCATCTGATGCTGAGCTCCAGGGTTTACTCAGTCACGGCAGAAGACCCCACGTCCAATGGGACCCCCCAACCTGGGCACATCACACTGACACCTGGACCTGCACGAGAGTTTGTGCTTTAAAAATGGAACCAAAGTTTTCTGGGTTGTTGTTGGGAAAAAATAGGAAAATGTCAGGGCCCCTCAGATGTTCAGAATCGTGCGGAGCATTTGCTGTAAATGTCCTCAGGTGTTCCTTGTTACTACTTAATGTCATTGCATTTGGGCACCCAGGTGTCCCAGGGTATGACTTAAATATAAAAGACTCACAGGTCTGATCCACGGTGCTGCTCAGAACTCTCGGAGAAGCCGCTAGGGCAGTTGCTCCTGGATCTGAATAAAACCCGTTCATTTCTTTATAGCCACGGCTCTCAGAACCTGTTTTTCCTATTACCAGCTCACAGACCTGCGAGTGGAGGGCTTGTGGCCCAGTCTGCAGCAGACTCGAGGGGTCTGTAAGCCCGAGCTTTACAGGGGTTTTGCTTCTTTTTGTAAGATTTAGTGAATCTAATTCAGCCAGAGTCGCAGCTGTAGACTGTGTAATTCTAGCATGAGGGACAACAGAGAGACAGACACAGAGAGACAGAGCGACACCAAGAGAGAGAGCGAGAAACAGAGACAGAAAAACAGGCAGAGAAGGAGAGACAGAGAAAGAGGGGGGCGAGTGGGGCCCGTCTGAGCTGCTCACGGAGGAACCCTCTTTGCTTCAGGCTGAGCTCCTGACCGCTTCAGGTGGCATCCTGAAGGCACCCCACGGCCTGCCCTCTGAGCTCCCTGGGAGCCACGCGTCTGCGTCCCGGGCTGGACCACCCAGAGCAGACCAAGCACAGCCACCATCAACCAGGCCACTGAGCCATCACCTGGAACCGGCAGGCCATTCCTGAGCTCTGATGGTCACGACGTGCTTGTCCCAGGCTGTGTGGGAAACATTTTTCCCTGTGGCCCTGGGTCTTCCCTCACCCTCAGCCACCTGTTCCCCCCTTGGGGACACTCCCCAACTCCTCACGGCAGGCCAGAGGTGGGGGGACCCTAGACTGTCCTCGTTGTCACTCCTGATGGCCAATCGTGTGGTCATGACCGCTTTCTAATTTAACTTTTTTAGTAGACGGGACACTTCCAGGATTGGGGACCTAGTGACGTGGACAGCGAGCAGTCTCGCCCTCCCCGGGCCGAGCTGGGGAGCGCGCGTTTCCGTCCCTCCCCGCCTCAATCTCGGTTTTTCATGACGCGGGTCTCGGCACACGCTCAGCGCGTTCGGCTCACTCGCGCTGCACAGCCACCGCCACGTCCGCCCCAGAACTTTCTCCTCCTCGCAAACTGAACGGCTTCCCCGTGGAACACCAGCTCCCTGGCCCCGTCCCCCAGCCCCTGGCACCCGCCACTCCGCTTCCTGTCTCAGGGAATCTTCCTGCTCCAGGGACCTCCCGTGAGTGGACTCCCAGCATTTGCCCGTCTTCACCCCCCGGCTCGCGTCCAGGCCCGATTTCGGCTTGTGCAGATGCTGCGTAACCGTGTACGACGTCCCGTTAAGCACGTGCTCGGGTGCCTGCACCATTAGTGCCTTTCTGGCTGTGAACTGTGCTTTCCCTGCTCTGCGCCCCACACTCTGCACCGGTCCTTCCAGATGCTTCTGCTGCGTCCTCCTGCAGGTGCCTCCGATGCAGAGGGAATCTTCTCAAAGACAAGCCTGACCCACAGGCGGGAGTCTGAGCTCCTTTCTCAGCCTCTAGAGACTCCAGCTCGGCCAGGTCTCCACGCGGGCCACGCCATCCCAGGAAACCACGCTGTCTGCAGCTACCGGTGTGTGCCACGCTCCCACTGCCACCGAGCCTCTGCCCCCTGGTTCTCCTCCTCCTGGCCACCCGTCTGGCACCCTTTTCCATCCCTCGGCCAACTCTTCGTGGCTTATTCTTCAAGATTCAGCTCAAGGCCTCCTCTTCCATGAAGCCTTCCAGATCCCCCGGCCGGACCCATCCGTGGTACCTGTCCCAGACCTATCTATTACACATTGAATTGTGTTCCCTGAACCTTAATGCTTGGTCCCCACTGTGACAGTGTTCAGAGGGCGGGAAATCCTATGATAGTAATTGTAAGGCGGGGCCTTGAAGGGGTGGTTAGATTGTGAGGACCTGCCTGGTAAGTGGATTAATCCATTGACGGTTTAATGTTGATCATGGTGAGGGCTTTAAAAAGAGAGCCAGTGAGGAGCCAGCGCTCTCTGTGCTCTGCCATTCTGCCATGTGAGACCTCTGCGTCACTGTCACCAACAAGGCCCCCACCAGAGGTGTTCACTAGACTTTGGACGTCCCAGCCTCCAAAACTGTAAGCGACAAATTTCATTTTCTTATAAATTACCCAGTTTCAGGTATTTCTGTTATAAGTAACAGTAGTGGACTAATACGCCATCCCGTCGGCGGGGAGGGATTGTTAGCCCACCCGCCACGCCCTGTATGCCCCTGTGCCAAGTGCAGACCTGCCTAGTTGGAATGAGCCAAAATGACTCTCCAGGAACCTTTGAACAGGGGGTTCTTGACAGCTGTACTGTCTCATTGTCCCAGGGGGGCAGGTTCCTGCTGACCCACCCCCAGTCTTTGGTCCATGCTGGGCTCCCGCACATCGAGCCAGGCTGGCGTTGCCCGCAGGAGTGCTCAGTAGAAAGAGGAGTGGTGAGGGTTGATGCAGCAGCCAACCTAGGGGACAGCAGGGCAGAGGCCCAGAAAAAAAAAACAATCCCACAGCCTAGGGGACAGCAGGGCAGAGGCCCAGAAAAAAAAAACAATCCCACAGCCTAGGGGACAGCAGGGCAGAGGCCCAGAAAAAAAAAAACAATCCCACAGCCTAGGGGACAGCAGGGCAGAGGCCCAGGGATGGAGCAGCCCCACAGCCTAGGGGATGGGAGGGGCAGAGGGCAGGGCTGGGGACAGGGCCAGCTTGGGCCAGGCCAGTGTTCTCCTGGCAAGGCTTTGGAAGCGCTGTTTCTGCTGTGCTGAGAAGACAGTGTAGGTGGGGTGGGGGCTGGGGGCTGGGTGGGGTGGCTTGCAGCCCCACATCTCAGTGTCCGCATGAGCACCGTGTCCCCTTCGAAGATGCTCCTAACCCTGCTCACCAGGCACTGACCCCTGCTGCCTACTCCATGCTCTGTGCAGTGGGGTCTGGTGGGTAACAGTACCTCTGACAGAACAGGCTCAGACAACTTAGTGCTGCCCGGCTGTCATGGGAGGGGTGATCGTGGGCACCTGTCACCGTCCTGAGACTCAATCATCAGGAGCACTTGCTCTCAGCACTGGGCAGGGGTCAGGGGCAAGAAGCATTGATTCTCACCAGGGGCTGGGCTGCCCATTGCCCTGGGAGACAGGGTGGGACAGTAATGTCCCCTGGGGGAGCCGAGGGTCTGCAGACACATCCCCCACAAAGCCCTCCTGCCCGCTGAAGATGCCAGGGCTCTGGGGCGTGGTTAAGGGCAGGTGGCCAGAGCTTCCCCTTGCAGGTGGGTGCATCCCAGGGCAGGTTCTCCACCCCCGAGCCTCCCTCCTTGACGTTAGAAGGGGCAGTGACAGGGGTTGGCTCTCCTGGGGCCCGCCGGAGCGTCTCACCGGGCCAAGGGAGAACATGTAAGCTTCCCTCCAGGCAGTGCCCGCGCCTCCAGATGAGCAGGGGCGCCCCCGCGCCTGGGCAGTGAGCACGGAGGGCCGCTGTCCCCGGATGAGGAGGCGCAGGCCCCAGTCCCAGGACCTTCAGGAAGGCCAGAGCCCAGGCTCCACCCAGCTGGCACATCCAGTGGCCAGAAGGGGGCGCCCCCAGCCCAGAATGGACATGCTCAGGTCCCTCATGGTCCCAGCCCCAGACGCAGCCACCGCTGGGGTGGGGCCAGCAGAGGTCCGAGCTACGGCCATGGCTGCTTACCCCAGCTCACCCTGACTCACCCCGGCTCACCCCGGCTCACCCCGGCTCACCCCGGCTCACCCCAGCTCACCCCGGCTCACTCCAGCTCACCCCAGCTCACCCCGGATCACCCCAGGCCAGCCCAGCTCACCCCAGGACACCTCAGGTCACCCCAGGTTACCCCAGCTCACTGCAGGTCACCCCAGCTCATCCCGCTCACCCCAGCTCACCTCAGATCAGCCCAGGTCACCCCAGCTCACCCTGGCTCACCCCAGGTCACCCTGGTTCACCCCGGCTCACCCTGGTTCACCCTAGTTTACCCGGGTTCAGCCTAGCTCTCTGTATGCTTCAGTTTACTCTTGGGGTCAACTGAGCACAAAATGTGGTGCTGGCTCCAGGACCTCAGCAAGATGGGGTACTGTTGCTGGGAGCTCAGGCCTCCTTGGAGCGCCACAGGCACCTCACCTCTGGGGTAATGCAGAGCACTGCACCCAGACGGGCTCGTGTCACCTGATCAGGGGTCCCAGGGGAGTGGGTGAGGGGCGCACAGGTATGGTGGGGTGCGGGCGGCACCCAGTGGGGGGCTGTGTCCTTGCCCTCCTGACAGCCCCCTCCTGGGGTCGCCGGCCCCTGAGGCTCTGCCCTGCTTCCTGTAGGGCCGTGAGGAGTCAGATCTGGGGGCGGTGGGCTGCAGGGTGCTGGCGCCTGCTCCGTCGGCCGGCACCAGGGGGCGGCCTCGCTCTTCCCTGCCCGGCTCCTGGGACTCCTGGTCTGCAGGTGCTGGGGGGGAGGTGAGGTGGGGCTGGGGGTCCCTCCCCCGCAGCACCCCAGCGTCGCAGCACCCCAGCGTCGCAGCGCTGGGGCCCCCAGCAGCCTTCCTCCTGAGACAAGGAAGGGCCGTCATAGGCGGGCTCTGCAGGTGTTGCCGGAACACGCAAGTGGAGAAGACCCCACACCACAGGCCAAGGGCTCCTGTGCTCCCAGCACTCGTCATAAGACTCATCCTTTAACCAGGAGCTGAGAGGGAGAGAGAGACTCAGAGGGAGAGAGACAGAGAGACAGGAACGGGAGACTCCTTTCCCAGGTGAGAGGGGCACGGGGGCGCCACGGGTAAGGCTGGCACCCAACACCTTTGGTGGAAACAGGGGAGTCACCAGGACGTTTGCAGAGTCTCCTGGTGGCTGTGGGGGGCGGGAACACCGAGGACATGGGTGTTAGTTCGGTGAGGGGAGCGCAGTCAGCCCAACAGCTTCTGGGCCAGGGACAAGCCTTAGAGGACGGCAGCCGTTACTGCCATCGGCAGAGTCACTGGTCCTGACGCAGAGCTGCCGCATCCCAGGGAGTCCCCACCTTTGTGCACAGAGACTTCCTGGCTGCCAGTCACTGCCCCTGGTGGTCAGGCCATTGGGGACAGGCATGTACAGGACCCACAGCCTGGTGACCAGCTCGCCTTGTCTTCTTCTGGGGGTCGGGTGTTTAGGCTGCAGCTTGGACAGAGCCTGGATCACCCCCGCCCTTGCTAGCAGGCCCTGTCCCTACGTACCTGTGCCCCCACTGTCCAACTCAGCAACTCGGGTATAGGACACACATCTGTTGGGTGAATGGGTCATCCAGGCACAGTGGGGTCGCAGCAATGGCTTTGGATGTTCTGGGGTTTCTGGAAAGATAGTTCCATTAGGTCTGCAGGGTTGGATGGGGCAAGTCCAGAAAGGCCCTTATAAGGAGAGGGTCCCATAAAAGCATTTAAGTAATAACAGTGAAAGGGCTACACCTGTAACAAGTATATGGACTTTTTAGTTTTCAGAGCAGTCTTAGGTTCACAGCAAAATCATCCTCTCCCAGAGTCCACAGTTCACACGAGGGGTCGCTCCTCGTGGTGTACCTCTCTGGGTTTGACAAACGTACAGTGACGAGAATCCACCATCACAGCATCCTGCAGAGCAGCCTCGAGGCCCTCGAGTTCCCCCGTGCTCACCTGCCACCGCTCCCTCGCCCCTGCCCCAGGTTCCACTTTTCCACTTGGATTCTGTCTTGGGATTCTGGCCGGGCAGGTCAGGGTCCACAATGTTCGCACGAGGAGACAGGCTCGGGGGTGAAGGAACTCACACCCTCAGGACCGGCCAGCTGGGAGAGGACCAACTGCTGACCCG
>NW_007731952.1:37594-49245 GCF_000696425.1 Galeopterus variegatus
CTGCCGATGCCTGAGGGGCAGCTGCCGCGGCCCCTCGGTGGCTGCACACACTGCCTGGTGGAATCCCGGCCATGCTGAGCTGCTGCTGCATGCTAGGTCATGAGGAGCCACGGCAGCCTGTGCAGCAGGCCATGAGGGGCTACGTCAGTGCCGAGCAGGCAGCTCCGAGGCAGGGTGACCTGCCGCGTGTCTGACCCCTACTCGCTGCTGGTGCCCCCATGTGCTCGGTGGCCTGCCAGCGTTTGTCACGTGAATGCGTGATTGCGTGAATGAACGGAAGGCTTCTAACCTGAGTTGTCCTGCTGCCCATGAAGGCAGTTCCAGAGGCCCCACTGCCTGGCTGTCAGAGCTACAGGCCAGTAGGGTGGCTCACTGATGTCCACCCTCCCACCTCCCGATGTCCATGTCACTTACCTGCAGAGCCGGTCCCCCCAGGGCACAGACGCTCAGCAAGGGCTCCAATTTGACCAGTCTCAGAAGACTCACCCCACACTGGGCTCCAGGTACCAGTGGCTGGTCTGTTGTCTCTGGAGTGACGCATGTGGCATGGTGCAAGCCACAGTGGCCTAGCCCCAGACGCGGGCACGGGGCGCGCGGGCGTCGAGTGAGCACTGCAGCAGGGTCCCACGACAGGTGACGTCAGCACTTCGGGTTATTTATGAACTCATCTATTTGCTGGGACAAGCCTTTCTGCATTCGGTTGCCATGGTAGCCATAAACCCGCTATCTTATTAATTCTGCATGTTATGAAATAAATATAGATCAGACCATCGCAGTGAATGTTCTATTTTTTTATTATGCATTTGGTCCTTGGTGCCTGGGGTGGGTTGCTCCCAGCGCTTTGACAGACATCCATCAGCTTCTGGGTGCCTGGGCAGAACTGTGAATGGGGTGGGGTGGGGGAGGGGCAGAGAGACAGGTGCGGAGAGGGGTGAGGCTTGAAGCCCTCCAGGGCATGGCAGCTCCTGAAGGAATTCCCACGGCTGGCAGGACGCAGTGGGGGTGCTTCAGCAGGAATTGCAGGGCACAAGTGAGTTGGAATGGCCCCCAATTACTAGGTGGAACCACGTGGCCTCGCTGAGAAGGGGTGCCCTGGGTGGAGGCCTGCTCTGCTGCCCCGGACGCTGCCTGAGGCCCGCCACTTGGACTGCCCAGGCAGAAGGCGAGGCTTCATTAGAAACAGAGCAGGCGTCGAGGCCCCTGACATCTGCGGGGTTTCAGGCTAGTGCCAGGAGGCAGGCGGGGCTGGGAACCTGCTGGGATCTCTTGGTCAGCTTGATTTTCGTGTTTCTCGTGCCGTGATGGGCACTCGCTAAGCGCTCTGCACACCCGGCGGCCGGGAGCAGGGCTGTTTCTACTCGATTTACAGAAGCACAGAGATGGGAAGTCACAAGCCCAAGGCTTCATGGTGACCAGGACTCGGGCCCAGGTCCCTTTACTGCCCACTCATGGCCTTCACTGGCCCCTCTCCATGCTCTGAAGCACAGTCCCCATGTACCCCCGAAAAGTATCCTGGGCCTATTCCTGCTCACCCATTGCAGACCCGGCTGTCTGGCTAGGGGCTCCAACCTGCCTAGCCACCTGTCACCCCATAGCAGTCAGCATCTGGGGCTGGGCAGCAGGCCGTCTGAAGTTGAGCCTGGGCTGTATGCCGTGTCTGGCACAGAGTGGATGCTTGGGAAAGACGTTTTCTCCCCAAGTCCCCCTGGCCCCAGGGTCATGGTCCTGGCACCATGGCTCCTACGGGGACACCGGCAGTCTTTGGCTAAGTCAGGCCTTTGCTTCTGCCAACCACTAATGACCCTTGGCTCAGGGCTGAGAAAGCTGGAGGAACCCAGATGGGCAGGGCATGGTGAGCAGAACAGGGAAGGGTGGCAGTGCTGGTGCAGGTGCCCAGCCCAGGGCTCTGCAGGGAGCTGCCAGGCAGCGAGGACCAGGCTGGCTGTGCAGAGCCCACAACATGACCCCTGGAGTCATGGCCACCTGCAAGGAGAAGAGGCGGCACGAGCTCAGGGGTGCTTAGCGGGGAGGCCTGGCCCCAGCCTGCTGTGTGACCCCAAAATGTCACCAGCTCTCTGGGCCCAGCCCCCCCCCCAAATAGCTGGTGTGTCGGGTGGGGGGCTCCAGGGTCAGTCCAGCTAGAAGCGGCTGATTCTCTGCAGAGTCTGGTGCTTTGGGGCAGGTGGGTCACCTGGCTGGTCTCCTCCCACGGCTCTGCCTGTCACGCAGCCAGCCCCCTGTGGGCAGGCGGCCATCGATCCCCTCCCGGCCAGCAGCCAGCATGGACCACTCAGATGCTCCCAGCCCCCAGGGCCCGATCAGGGCATCGACAGAGCTGCACGCTCGCCATTTAATTAAGCTTAGTTTAATTAAAAACCCAGAGTTCTTTATTAGACTTGGTAATTGATTTAATTTTCTGTGGAATTCAAGTGCCAAACACCTCTACCGGGTGAGCTCCTGAATTCTGGGGGGTGGAGACAGATGGTCAAAAAGGAAGAGGGTGAGGTTTGCACCCACGCAGTGGCAGGTGACGGCAGGACCCCTCCCCCACCCCTCCCCGCTGCCTCCCTCCCTCATCCGGTGGGGGTGGAGAGGGGTTTTCTTGAGTGGTCCCAGAAAACAATGACAGGGCTGTGATTTGGTGGGCCTCTGAATGGGAAAGGGGTGGGGAATCCATTTAGCAGGTTGTTTAAGTCTGATCCCGCCCTGCCCTCCTGCCAGCACATAAGGGAGCCATGCCTCTGGTGTCCATGGACACTTCCGAGGGTGCTTCCATGTCCCCCGCCAGTGTCTCTCTCAAGAGTACAGAGCGCCAAGCAGGGGCTTCACAGCCCTGGGAAGCAGCAGACGCAAGAAAAATAGCCGGGCGTTTGCACACAGAAGACCTTTTACTCATCTGTCTCTGAGAACGCCCAGCACCCTCATCAGGAGTTACGAGCCTCGAGGTCACCCGCAAGATTAAAACTCCTGCGCATCGAGGACGGTGGCGTGGAGCAGAGATCCTTCATTATTAAAAGCCTCAGAAGGACCGGACATCCTCCTGTGCAATATGCAATGGTGACCTGTGACCCTTGGGTGCTCCCAAGGCTGGAGAATACCTTCTGCAGAAAGAAATGTCTCTTCCCTAATTGGGATAGATCATGAAAGCAGCTTTTAAAAATAGAGGTTGGTGGGGCCGGCCCGGTGGCGCACTGCGCTAGTGCGCCGCTTGGGAAGCAGGGTTCGGATCCCACATACAGACCGGTTCCCGCTCACTGGCTGAGCAAGGCGCGGGAGCAACACCGAGGGTTGCGATCCCGTTGCTGGTCCCCGGTCCGGTACGGGGGCCACACTGAGGGTTGCCCGTTGCCGGACACGGAAAAAAAAAAGACACACACAAAAAATAAATAAATAAAAAATAATAATAAAAATAGAGGTTGGGCTTTAGACAAGTCTGTGGTTCCTCAAGTCCTTAAACACAGACATCCCATGTGACCCACCAACTCCACACCTGGGCACGTACACCTGCCCACGCATCTGTGCAGGAATGTTCAAAGCAGCTTTATTCTCAGCAGCCAAAATGTGGAATGACCCCAGTATCCATCGGCAGGTGGATGGGTGGATAAACAGGATGTCCCTAGTATGAAATATTATTTAGCCATAAAAGGACCGCCCGACGTGCTCCCGTCCTGCCGCTGCCCTGCCGGCCCCACGGGTCCCCTTGGAGGTCAGGGGGCATCCTACAAGCCACCCACCACCCATCCCAGGTGCTGGTTGACGGCCCTTCCCCCAGGCCGAACCCTAGCCCAGAATTTATTCTGCCTGTTTTACATCGTAACACAGACTGGCTGTGCTGTGTCCTGTAGGTATTGATTTTGCTCTATTTTACTGGTTTTCACTTAATGACTAGAAACCCCAAACAAATAAAATTTCCTTTAAAAACTCGGGGAGATCAATGAGCGAGGGCTGGAATCACTATTCTACAAGCAAAGGGACAGTCCCCCGGGGCCCCCAGCGTCATCGCGCATGGCCAGAGTTTCCCTGGAGGCTCTGGAAGGATCCTTGGGTGGGGTGGGGCTGTGCACCCCTGTGAGTATTTCCCTCATAAAGTGAGACCCCCACCACTCTGGCTGGCGAGGCCATTTAAAAGCCTGTCTCTGGGTTGTAAAACTGGAAAAATTTAAAACACATTATTCATGTGTTTCCGTGTGTCCCAGGCAGCCTCTGCGGTTGGCTGGGGCTCCCAGGCATTGAGACAACCAGGGCAGGCCACAGATGCCCGGGGAGGGGGGCTGCGGCTGAGTTTGGGTCACGTGGGAGGCCCTTGGGCAGGTTTGGTGCTTGCGTCTGTCTGGTGTCACAGGAAGAAGGGCCCTGGGGATGTTTCCCTCAAGGACGAGCAATGATCTGTGGCTTGTGACCCCTCTGGGGACCTACCGGGGAGGAACCTGTCCTTGCCTCTACTAGACCCAACCCCAGACCCCATGTGGATGTGCATGCTGAAGGCCTCCTGGCAACACCCCAGTACAAAAGCCCCGTGGCCGTGAGGTCCCCACGCTCCCTCACTGACCGGCCAGGCGGCCAGGCAGTCACGGCTCTGCAGCCCAGGGATGGGCGCCTCTTACCGCTCCCCTCACCTGGCCTGAAGGACACCCCCATGCTCACCTGGAGGTTGCCCCGTGGCCCGGCTGCCTTTTTGATCCCCAGGGTCTCCCAGGGTCCTGGGGCAGCAGGGGCACCAGTCCATTTTTTGGAAGGGGAAACTGAGGCAGGCCCCTGAACAAGAAGTCTCAGTTCTGCCTCTTCCTGTGAGACCTAGAGCAAGTGTCCCACCTCTGAGGGCTCTAGGCTGGGTTGTGAAGCAGGGAGCACTGGAGGGACGCCCGAGGGATGCCCAACGCTCTCTAGTCCACGACCTATGTCCCCGGAGTGGACAGGATCTGCAGGGGCAGGAGGAGAGGAGAGCCAGGGCCAGGGGCAGGGTGTGGACAGCCTCACCTTCCCTCTGCTGCCCAGACCTGCCCCAGGGCTCTGAGCAGGGTGCGGAGCTCGCAAGACCCCGCTCTGAAGTCTCCAAGCCGGGCCTGAGCCTCCCAAGTCGGATGCCCGGGAAGGGGCCCAACCCCAGCTCCAAATCCAGATCACATTAGCCCAGGGGGCCAAGATGGGGAGGTCCCCGCCCCCTCCCCTCATTAGAGTCACTTGAGAAGGATTAAAAAACAGCCCTCACTGTGGCCCAGCAGGACCGGTTACAGGGAAATCAGAATTTCTGTGCCGGGTGGGGCCGACCCAGGTATGTTCAAACGCCTCGGAGCTGGGCCGGTGGGCTGCTGGTGGCCAATGTGGGACCCGCCTTCCCTAAGTGGCCAGGGGAAGGGCCCACTCTGCTCCGTGCCCACCCACCCCAGCCCATTCTCTGGCTTGCCCTGGGGTTGGTGAGCTGAGGCAAAATGTCAGTTTCCATTTGGGGACATGGGCCATCTGAGTGGAATTCTTGCCCAGGCCTTTGGGGGTGCCCTGGCACTAACAGCTGGGATCCCCACTCTCCAGAGGTCTGCCATTTCTGTAGCCAGCTCCACCCACCCCTCCCTCGTCTCCCTTCTCCCTCCTGGGATTTACAGTTGGGCAGCTCTGGGGATGCCCCTAGTCACCCCATCCTCTCTTGGGCAGGCTCATGGAGCACACAATTTCCCTCCTTGGGCCTCAGTTTCCCCCTTGGTGCAGTGCGACTCATGCCTCTGGGCTGACTGAGGTTGGCTGCTGGGACACTTTGTCCCCTGGAGGGGCCAGCACACACCTGGTGGAGGCCCAGGGTGGTCAGTCTGGAACTGGGAAGGACTGGCAGGTAGTGTCTCCTAGAAAGCAGGTCTGACACTTGTAACAGCCCAGGGGTGACAGTGAGGAGGTGACACCCCAAGCTCCAGCCCGGGTCACCCTGGGTACTCAGGATGTGGTACGGAGCACTAGGAATGCTTTTGGTGACAAGGTGTTTGGGAGATACAGCCCACTGGACAGATGGGAACACTGAAGTTGGAGAAGTCATGTGGCCAGGCCGGGTCCCCCGTGCGGAGGGACGCAGGTGAAAATCCGGATCCCAACGTGTGCCTTGGGGGTCTTTCTGTCCCAGCAGTCCCTGAGGGGTCGAGGATGAGGGTGCTCTCGGGCCTCGGTGCACGTGGGCCCCGCTCCAGGAGCCCCAGGCAGCTCTGCCTGGGGTCAGGGTCGGCAGAGGCTGTCCCACTGGCCTGTCCACGTAAGAGTCACTGACCAGGGTCATCCTCGAAGTCCAGTCGCTTTGGTGCAATTCAGTGACGTGACGGCATAGCCGTCATGAGGAAATCATCCACCCTGGGTCATGGGGTTGGGGGCTGGCACCTGGACAGGTCCTGCGGGATCCCCAAGTGTGAGATGCCTCATGGGTGAGACGCAGCTGGGCCTCGGTGGTGGCAGGGAAGGCTGGGGCTGCCACCTGAGCGTCCCAGGCTGGTCTGCTCGGGCGGATCTCCCGGGTCTTGGTGCTGGTTCACCCTCCACCGGGGGCCCTGGGGCTGGGCTGCGAGCCCACCGACGACTACTCCTCTAGCTCCCCCCCTCCCCCTCCTCAAAGCAGCGGGTGCTGCCTGGCTTGGGGGTAGGGAAGTCCTCTCCCGTTTCCTCTCCACAGACATTGCTCCTAAATCTAGTCCCGGAGCCCTGGAAGGTTCCGGGGCCTGGGATGCCCTTCCCCCACTCAGCACCCAGGTGGGACCCTGGCCTCCCCTTGCCGGCAGGATGCCCCTTGCTCAGTCTGTGTGCCCTCGGGGCCTCCAGCCAGAGTGGGCATGATCCCGGTGGGCACCGCAGGGCAGTGGGAGGGCAGGTGGCAGCGCTAGTGGAGCTGCTGTTACTACCACGAGGGGGCAGCAGGCGGGTGTGCAGAACAAGGGCGTGGGCACCTGGTCTCCTGTCTTGGAGCCGGGCATCCCTGGGCAGGTCCCCCCTCCCAGGGCCTCCGCTTCCTCAGCTATAAGGTGGGACAATGACGTGTGAGGGTGAGATGTAGACGGAGGGCGGGGCTCAGCGCCTTCTGTCCCTGGGAATAGCCACTTCAGGGCGGAGGTACTTCGTGGGTGTCAACTGAGGGGTCGCACCAGGGGTATGCTCGTTTACACCACCACGCCAGCCTCAGATGGTTCTGAGAGAGAAGAGCCCTCCCTCAGGAACCTGCAGCCACCACCCTGCGGTCACCAGGCCCCTGGCCCCTCCTCACCCGGCCTGAGCAGAGAAGAGCTCCTGCTGCTGCCATGTGAGCACGAGACTGTGTCCTCTCTCCCCCACGTCCCCTACTTTCCCACCTCCCAAGGGTGGAATCACGAAGGGGACTGTCCAACAGAGCTGAAAGTGGTCCCCGAGGTCCCCGGGGCCTCCAATGAGCCTCCAACGTCAGGGCAGAGGTGGTGGTCACCCTCACGAAAGGGAGTGTGACGTGTGGTGTGTGCACACCTGTGAGTGTGCGTGCGTGTGCATGTACAGTGCACACACACGCACGAGTGTTGGGTGCCCTTGCGAGGTGATGTGTGTACGCGTGTGGCACGCACGGTGTACAAGCGTGCACGCAGGAGAATGTGTATAAAAGAACCCAGACTCACAGCAGCTGCTCCGGGGATCCTTGCAGCTCCCCTTTCTGACGAAGACACCCTGCCCCAGGCAGAGCCAGAGAGGAAGAGCCCTGGGCCATCATGGCACTCCTGTCCCAGACCCCGGCCAGGTGCAGCCACGCCCCCCACCGGCACCCCTCCTGTAAAGTTCATTTAATCTGATTGCTGCTGACTGGGTGAAACGCTCTCTACCTGCCAGATGTTCTCCAGGGTTCAATTGTTAATGTCCTTCATCAATTATTTAAGGGGAGGGATCCCTCTTTTCTTAAAAAAGCAGCGGAGCAGGAGCACAGGGCTCAGGTTGCCTGGGCTGCAGGCACCAGCTCAGGGTGGCCAGTGGTGCTGGGAGGGGCTCAGCCCCAGGCCTGGTTGTGGGACTGGGGTGGGTGTCCCAAGTCCAGGACAGACCTGGGAGCAAGATGCTGCCTGGGAGGGTCCCTCGGCTGGAAGGCCCTCAAGCACATGGGCTCCTTGGCGAGCTCCTCCCATGCCTGGCTCTGCGGTGGTGCTGAGCCTGCCTCCTCATCCCTTCTCTCAGCTCGGGTGGCAGCACTCCCCTGGGGCCAGTGTGTCTGGGGGGGACACAGTTAAGGGGCTGGCTCCTCTGTGCCTGGGTGTCCTGGGTGTGCGTGGCCATCCTCTGAGACTGGCTGGAACAGGGCTGTTAGAGGTCAGCCTCCTGCCCGTTTCCTCCAAGGGTAGAGGGGTGCTGAGCTGCCTGGTCACCCAGCGGCCTGCAGCAGGGCCAGGAAGGAAAGCCCCACTGCCCCTGCTTCCAGGGGAGCCACAGGCCTCAGGACTCAGGCATGGGGGCCGCAGGAGCGTGTCCACTCGGAGATGCTGTGTGGCCACGTGGAGGTGGTCGTGGGTCCTGGGAGGTGCAGACCAAGGTCCAGGATCTCATTTTAGAGTCAAACACAAGAGGTCAGAATTGCCTCTCAGGTTTCATGGAACAGAGGGCGTGGCATGGTGTGTGGGGGTGGGCTGCATTCTCGGTGGCAGAGCGGGGGCCGAGGTTCAAGCCCAGGTCTCCAGGACTACAGCATGAGCTGACCTCCATGCTGCTGGGCCTCCAGGGGTCACTCGGTGGTCATCCCCACGCCCCTTCCAACACCCAGAGGCAGGTGCTGCCCTGGGTCCATTTCACAGATGAGGAAACTGAGGCCCAGGAGCTGAGGGTACAGCAACCTAGTAAGGGCCACACAGCTGGTGAGGGGTGGAGCCAGGATCCAAGCCCCCCACGGCCCACCCCTGAGCCCCTGCATGTGGCTGTGTCTCTGGTCACCAGCAGCCAACTCAACCCCCTACGTCACTCCCTGCCCAGCATCACCGCAGCAAAGCAGGGGCAAAAGGACACAGGTCCTGCGCAGCCAGTGTCCAGTGTCGCGACATCCGATCAGGCCTCTTGGCTCGTCCATGCCCTTTTGCTGGGGCCCCTCTGAGCACCTGAATTATGCACAAGGCCAGGCCACACGGGCGGCAGATGGCGGCACACGCGGTAACCAGAGCCTGGGCAAGCGGGGCACCCCCCGCCCCTGTCCCAGGGGGCTGAGGACGCACTCAGGGAGCCCCTCCTGTCCCGGGATTCCACTGCCAGGACAAAGAGCCGCATAATTTGGGTCCAGGAACGTCCCCCTGAGCTGCGTTTGCTCCTCTTTGACGTCCAGATGGCTGGGGCCTCCCTTCCTCCTCCCATCCTTGATGCACCTGTCCGCAGAGCTCAGACGCAGGGAAGGCGGTGCCCGGAGCGGCAGGGACCTGGCCCGGCCTGGGAATGGGGCAGGGCCTGCCGCCAACACCTGGTTTCCTGCGACAGGCGAGCTGGCCTCTCTGGGCACCAGGGTCTGGGCTGTCATGGAGGGGATATGGGGCCCAGATGAGGCTGGGACACTGGCTGCCCCCAGAGTTGGTGTGGTCTGCCCCCAGCCCCCCGTGGGCCACCGGAGGGGCGTGTCCTTCATTGTAACATCAGTCATGGAAGCCCTCTGCCAGCCATGGCAGTGACGCACATCTCCAGGGAAGCCAGGGTGAGGCTGACCCAGGACAACATGCTCAGCCCTTGTTGGACAGCGGGGAGAGGCGGGCACTTGGAAGCAGCTCTGCTGGGCTCCAGTGGGGCCAGCAGTGGGCACCCGGGCCAGGTCGAGGACAGAGCCCACTGTGGGAGGGGCACCGAGGGCTCCTGGTCTTCCTCTCCCAGCAGCACTGACATGGTCTTGCCAGTCATCACGGTTGTTGAAATGGCAGCCCAAGGGCTCTTTTATGCCTCCCTGGCAGAGGACCCAGCCGTGGGCCTCAAGCACAGTCCACGCTGGCTCTTGGCTTCTCCCTTCACCAGCCCTGGCACTCCTGTCCTCCACCCATGCCTGGAAGGGCTGAGCGGTCATTCCAGCCCCAGGGCCTGGACTCCAGAGCCCGCCCCACCACGCCTCTGGTCCCCTGGGCAGGGTGGCCAAGCATCTGTCAATCCAAACAATGATTCATTTCAGAATTAAGTGTATTACACCGAGAATGTGCCAGTTCTGTGCCGCCAACGTGTGCAGGAGATCTGGCTAATTAAATATATTATGCAGTGTAGCCTTGATTGTTGGGAATGAATCAGTTTAATTATGGTGAGAATCACGCATTATAATTAACATTATAGCTTTAAATCAAAGATGGGGGGCCTTCTTATGGCCCATGCTGGCACGGGAGACACGGAACCCAGCACCCACCAGGAAGAACCACCACGTCCACCTGCCAGGGCAGTGAGCAGGGCTCTGGATCCGGTTCTGCCCTTACTGGGGGGATCTTGGGCACATCACGTAACCACCCCCTAATGCAGGGACAGAAACAAGTCTGTGGTGCTGCTGGGAGCCCAGGAGGGTCGGAGGCAGAGTCTGAGACAGAATCTGGCACCAGCTGAGCTCGGGAAGCTCCAGAGGCTGTCACTGGGTGCTAAGCTCTGCTCTGGACGGTCTCCAGCCTCATGGAAAGAGGAGACATGGGAAGAGAGACAGACGGAGGGAGCGGAGTGGGGAGGCTATGTGCGGAGGAAGGAGGCCGGCGCTGGTCGGGGAGGCCCTGGGGGAGGAAGTGACCCGTGAGCTGATTCCTGAGCGACAAGGAGCCACAGGAGGCCCTGGGAGAGGGGAGTGGCCGTCTGCCACTCTGCCTGCCCCCACCCAGCACTGCAAACCTCACCTTCGCTATCCGTCCTCATCACGGGGCATGTCCTGCAGCCCCGTCAGCTGTGGGTCCCTGCGGTGGGTCCAGGCCTGACAGGTCCAGCCCCCCGGAGTGGCCTGGGTGGGGGCAGCAGCAAGAGTGGCTCTGGAAAGGTTGACCTTGGAGACGTCTCTTTGATCTTGGAGGGATCTCTGGCCATCACTGTCCCAGTGTGTTCCAACTGTCACTCTACTCCAGCCCCAACAGGAAGCCCCCGTCCTTGGGAAGCAGTTGCTTCCAGGTTGGGCTACCTCCCAGGTGACCTTTGGGGCAGGTCGACCCTCCATCCGATTCTGCAGGCCCCTGGGAGGAGGCTCGTGCCACGAGGCCTCCAGCCCCTGCTCCCCGGCCTGAAATCCCACCATCCCAGAGCCATTCTCTTGGGTCCTGAAGACCCCCTCCCTCTCCTGGAGGCCCCTCTGGGGAAGCCACAATCTGATCAGCACCAGGACCTGAATGAACTCTGGGAGGGGTGTCGTCCTGTCTGTCTCGGGGCCCAGTGCCCGGGCGGGGCGCAGGCAGGGGCACCGAGGATGCCGTGGAATTAATGAGTGAGTGCATGGATGAACTGATGCTTTAGAGAATCAGCACGTTCGGGGCACCCACCCCCACTCCCGGGCTGCGGAGGGGCCGCCCTGAGGTCCCGTCACGATCTCGGCCAGGCTGATCTGGGTGGGCTCAGGCCGCACTGGGAGGAGCGGATCTGGGGGAGCCCTGACATTATTGATGAAGAAACCACAGCCCTGAGACGGGAAGGGGCGCAAACGGGGTGGAGCGAGCAGAGCTAGAACCCCCTCCCCCAGCTGGTGGGACCGGACCCAGCTGCGG
>NW_007731952.1:50245-63633 GCF_000696425.1 Galeopterus variegatus
CCCAGTGTGTTCCAACTGTCACTCTACTCCAGCCCCAACAGGAAGCCCCCGTCCTTGAGAAGCAGTTGCTTCCAGGTTGGGCTACCTCCCAGGTGACCTTTGGGGCAGGTCGACCCTCCATCCGATTCTGCAGGCCCCTGGGAGGAGGCTCGTGCCACGAGGCCTCCAGCCCCTGCTCCCCGGCCTGAAATCCCACCATCCCAGAGCCATTCTCTTGGGTCCTGAAGACCCCCTCCCTCTCCTGGAGGCCCCTCTGGGGAAGCCACAATCTGATCAGCACCAGGACCTGAATGAACTCTGGGAGGGGCGTCGTCCTGTCTGTCTCGGGGCCCAGTGCCCGGGCGGGGCGCAGGCAGGGACACCGAGGATGCCGTGGAATTAATGAGTGAGTGCATGGATGAACTGATGCTTTAGAGAATCAGCACGTTCAGGGCACCCACCCCCACTCCCGGGCTGCGGAGGGGCCGCCCTGAGGTCCCGTCACGATCTCGGCCAGGCTGATCTGGGTGGGCTCAGGCCGCACTGGGAGGAGCGGATCTGGGGGAGCCCTGACATTATTGATGAAGAAACCACAGCCCTGAGACGGGAAGGGGCGCAAACGGGGTGGGGCGAGCAGAGCTAGAACCCCCTCCCCCAGCTGGTGGGACCGGACCCAGCTGCGGTCCCGAGGCAGGTGCCCCACCCCTGCTGCCAGCAGCAGCCATGCCTGAGCCCTCCGGAAGTTCTCAAGGTCACTGCCGACCCCAGCGGGAGTGAGGTCGGGGGCCAGGCAGGGCTTGGGAAGGAGCCGCCTCTGCTGGAGAATCCCGAGAGCTGAAGGGCACGGGCCCTCGGGGAGCACTCGGGGCAGCCCAATAACCACCAATTCCGTTTTAATTTTATTTCCCTGATGAAAACAGCAGGATCAATCCTGCCGACCATTTAGCAAGGTGTCTCCATTTGCATACTTAAAAGATGCCGCGGCTGGAGGGCGGTGGGGGCTGGGAGGACGGACGGGCTTCAGGCTGATTGAAGCCGAGGCTCATTTCGGCTAAAGGGAATTTAATTTCCGAGTGCAGACGCGGAGTGGATTGCAGGCGCTGCGGTGCCACAGGGCACCCGCTGGAGCGCAGGGAGGTGTCCTGAGAGGGGCACGTGCATTTGCCCGCCCCTGTCGCTCCCCTTCAGCATCTCCAGACGCTGCTGTGGCCAAAGTCGTTACTGATCTCTAAATGTGGGAGGTCTGGAGAAAGGGGCTCTTAATCCCCATGAAGGCGGGGGTGGATTGTCCCCACATTTCCCCCAGAGCCAGGCTGCCAGGCTCCCAGCCCACATGGCGGAGCCCCCAGCACACTCCCTCACCACCACGGAGGGACTCTGGGCCCTGGGGTATTGGACAGGGAGACCTGGAAGCCTCTTGGGCAGCCCGCGGCCACCTGGCCCTGTCCTCCACATGAGAAAGCCACACCAGTGGCCACTGCCCCACTCAGCAGTGTTGGGTGGGGGTCTGGGCAGTGGGCTGAGCTGTGGTGGCTCTCCCCTGAGATGCCTCAGGATACGGGGTCTCTGATGCAAGGTCCAAGGGGGACGCCCTGGACCCATGATCTGATCACACTGGGTCACACTTGGTCCCCTTAGAGAGACCTGCCATTCTCCGACAGTGAGGGTGACCCTAGCAGCCCTCTGCTCAGGACCGAAGCCTGCACAGTGACTTCCTCCTCCAGGGTCAGGGCTCCATGTTTGACTGGCTTTGGGCCTAGTCGGTGGCAGGGCTCAGTGCTCAGCCTGTGGCGGGGCTCAGTCTAGGCTGTGGTCAGGTAGGGGACAGATGGGCAGAGGCGGGTGGTGGAGGCTGGAGGAGCTGGGGCAGCTGGGAAGGAGAATTAGACTGGCGAGGAGCCAGAGGAGCTGACTTGAGCAGCAGCAGGTGGCCTGGGAGGTGGGATCTCCCAGGCCAGGTCACAGGAGTGGCCCCTTCTCTGGACCTCAGCCTCACAAATGTCTCATCCTGGCCGCCGGTGGGAATGATCACCCAGGGGAGATGATGTCCCCTCCTCAAAGGGCCCCAGCCATGCAGTCCTCTGGGGCGGGACAAGAGCTGGTCTCCCAGCAAGGCCCCATGTCAGGACTTAGCAACTTGGAGGCTCCAGACGCGTCCCAGGACCAGGCTCCACTATTACCGCCTTGACAGCACCTGCCCTTTACACTGTGTCCGTGTCCAAGGCCGGGTGCCAGGGGAGGAGGGGCCAGACAGCTCAGAGACCCCTCTGAGCTGGCCCTAGGGCTCTGAACCTTATTTTTCAGAATGGAAAACTGAGGCCCAGGAGCCAGTAACAGGTATGTCAAACACCCCGGAGCTGGTGAGTGGCTCCCCTGTTCTACTGTAGGCCGCGACCAGGCCGAGGTGGCCACCTCTGCCAAGAGCTTCCTTTACCCAGCAGTGAAGCCCTGGGATGTGGAAGGACCCCTGCTCTTCCTGGCCCGTCAGTGCCAGTGGCTGCCTCCCTGGTCGCCCACACGGCTTCGGGGTTGCTGAAGGCCGGCCCATCTACCCTCCTGGAAGGGCCTCTCAGCAGGTGGTAGATTGGAAACCACCCAGAGACACTGCTGTAAAAGGGGCCACCCGGGGCGGAACCTGGCGCTGCCACCCGCCTGCTTCAGGACCTCGGGCAGCTCCTGCAGGGCGCTGCTCTGCCCTGCCCTGCCTGGGGCGCGGAGCTTGAGGGAGCATCCGCGGGGGCTGGAGCACTGGGGCAGAGCCCGCGCTCGTGAGCTGGCGCTGCGGCTCGGAGTCTGGTGGGGAGTCAGCTGCCCGTTTCCCCGCCTGCTGGGACAGGAGCTCATTCTTGGGATACAGTAGAATCTGCCCCAGAGGCAGGTCAGGAAGGGTTTCCATGCACCAGGGGACAAGGAGAAGCCGGGTGGCCGGTCCCTCCTGTCCTGTCCCCCCAATGTATTAGAAGTTCTCTAGGACTGGGGGATAGCTGGGGGCTGATGGTGCCCTTCGGACCCTTGTGGAGAACTCTCCCTTTGGGGTCCATTGGGGGCACAGAGGAAAGAACGGGACCTCCGTGGGTCGAGTTTGCTCACAGGAGAGAGAGGAGGTGGCACCTCCAGGCTGTGTTTTGGGCTCCATTGTGGGGCCCTTGAGCCAGCAGGGACCTGGCTCCCAGAAGGGGCCAAGCAGATGGCAGAGAAAGAGGGGACAGCGCCTCCTGGGAGGACTCTGTTCAAAACGCCCCGCGCATGGACATCCGTCCTTGTGTCCCCAGGAGCTCACCAAAAGATCCTTAAGCAACCGGCGGGGCCTCCTCCACGTGGAGTATTTCACAGCTGGTAAGAGTGACGTGTCAGAAGAGTTTCCAACAGCACGGGGAGCCTCACGCTGGATACGAAGCCACGACGAGGGAAGGCAGGTCGGGCGGCGGGGTCCGCGGACCGGCCTCGACGCGCAGAGCAGAGCGTCCGAGAAGCCGCGGACGGCGGGATACGCTTCTCCGTGTCTGACAGACGTGGGACAATGAGCGAGTGTGACTTCGATAATCGGGAACAAAGTGGAAAATTAAAACGCAGCAGCCAACCAGGGGCGCGTCCCCGAAACGTTCCCTGACACACAGCTAGCCCGTGACCCAGCGAGCCCACGCCGAGGTCCCGCCCGGTTCACACCCAGACGGTGCACAGACGCCCGCAGCAGCCCCGAGTGCAAACAACCGCGTCATCCAGACACAGGGTCAACACCACGGGGCCCATCCGTGGAGAGGACACACGCCGTAACACGCGTGAACCTTGAAGCGTGATGCCTGGTGACACAAGCCAGTCACGAAAGGCCACATGCGGTACGGTTCTGTGCATATCGAAGTCCAGGACACAGGACAGGGAGCTCTGTAGAGACACCGAGCAGATGAGCGGTGGCCAGGGCTGGGGATGGGTACAGGGAGGTGACAGCTAGAGGGCACGGGGGTTCCTTCCGAGGTGATGAAAATATTCAGGAGTTGGCTGTGGTGATGGATATACTAAAAGTCACTGTTTTTCGCATATTCTGAATTGCACACTTGGAGCGATTGACGTGTGTGATGTGTGACATGTGACTCACGCCCCAATCATACCGGTTTTTGAAAAAGCAGCAGCCCCCGCTGATGTGAGTCTGGGCAGCGGAGGATCGATCCCCTCTCCGCCTCCTTGGGGCAGAGGCCCCCACGGGGGGACGAAAGCACAGCCCTGGGGTGCAGCCCCCTCTTCCCACGCCTCAGCACCGCGGGGCCCCGGAGAGCCGGCCAGGCCGTCAGCGGCGACGGGCTGAAAGGCCAGATTGAAAGCGCTGAAGGGACCTCCGTGGGTCGAGGTCAATAAATCTCGCCACCGCCGTGGCCTCCCTCCCGTTCTGTTCAGCAATCTGTCCGGCTGCTTTCACCAGCCAGGTGGCTCCCCGTTACCTCGGGGAAGAGCCACAAATCACCGTGACAGACCAATCAACAGGCCGGGGGATTTTTACACACGCTGCCTCTTGAAGGATGATTCACCCTCAGCAGCGCATCAGAATAAATCTCTTCAAAAACTTTCCCCCACGCCCACCTCCCCCGGGCCCCCGCGTGGCTGGTGGCCTCCCCCGTCCCCGCAGGGTCCTGCCCCTCCAGCAACCCTTCCCGGCTGGCTGGGCCGAGGCTCTCTGCCTTTGTCTCCACCCTGGGTCTCTGGTGGGTGTGGGGTCCGTGCTGACCGCAGGCTGTGGGACGACGGGGTTCCCTCGGATGGTGAAGTCCCTCCTGCACCCGCCATCCCGGGCCCCCGCCGAGACACCCCTGGCCCCTCAGTCCACAGCCTAATGGTGTCGGGCCTTCCCGGCAGGGCCAGCACACCTCATTTCAACAGGCAGAAAGAAAGCTTTATAAAATAATTCATAGGAAAGTTAAAACACTCAGACACCAAGAAATTGCAAATGGGAAAATATGATGGATTGTGGGTTGAAAGAAGGCGACTTCTACAGGCAAAATTGATCCCTTGGAAAATGTTTTTGTCTGCTATGAAAAATGGGTAATATCTCGCTGGGGCTCGAGAGCTATAATCCCGAAAATAACTCGCTTTTGATTTCCTCTTAGCCTCTGCGACGCTTCTCCCCTCTCCCCGCTGAGCAGCCCCGGGCCTGCTGGCGGTGGGGACGGCTCCCCCCACCCAGGTGGGACAGGCGGTGACGCCCGGTCAGGCCGTCTGTTGGGGAGCTCACCCGCTCTGTATCTGCCGGTCTACCTGGAGAGGGTCTTTTCTCAATCGACAGAGCTGGCATGGGGTCGGCTCCCACTGCAGGCACCTCCCATGGCCCCCCAGGTCCCCGCTTCAGTGTTTCCCAATTAGCTCGTCCCTCACCAGGGGCCTTCACCAAAAATCGCATCGTTACCTCCCAGTCGAGTTTGCAGAAACCGCTCAATCTCCCCACCCAGGGTACACTGGATAACGGCTCAATGGGTGATTAATCTCAGTCTGATGGAACCAGAGGGGGCCACCCCAAACCTCCCACCCTGCAGAGGGGGCACTGAAGCCACAGGGGAGGGTCTCCAGAAAGAGTCAGAGGTGAAGCTGAATGAGGGAGAGTTTGGCTTGGGTGGAAGTCGTGGACGCAAGCCTGAGACTCCAGCGGGCGTGGACACCCGTGACAGACGGAGCTGTGAGCCCGGGTACTCTTCTCGAGCACCAGCCCACCCGGGAGCTTGCGGGACACACAGACTCTCTGCTCCAGGCCTACTGAGTCAGGGTCTCCAGGTGGGGCAGGCGGCGGCCGTGCCACGCTCTGCAGTGAGGCTCGCTAATGCACGGGGAAGCTGTGCCTCCATCCCCGGCACATTCCGGCAGTACAACCACATCCCTTTAACCAGGGAGTGACCAAGCATGTCCCCAGGACTGACATCCCCCGACACTGCCCCACAACACCGTGGGGTACCGCCTGCCTGAAGTTTCTGCTGTTCTTCCATTTGCTGCAAACTGGGCCATGCTGAGCAGCTTGGTGGCCACGTGGTCCCACCGAATGGAACCTCAGAGATGCTGGCAAGGCCACAGGGCGATTGTCATGGACACAGAGCCTCAGGGACCAGGGGTCTAGTGCAGTGTCAGCTAGAGTGGCTTTGCACCTGTAGCAGCTGCTGGTTTTTCCAGGGATACGAGGGTGGCTACCTGTGGCAGGAGCTCCACGTGAGCGGCACTGGGGCTCAGACTTCTGGGAGGAGGTGGCTGGAGGTGGCTGGTCAGAGTCACCCGTTGGCCCAGGTGGCCTTGCCCGCCTGAAGGTCATGGCATCTCTCCAATGGCATCGTCCTGTGGCTGTAGGGGGAAAGCCTGATGACCAGCCAGGGGGAAACGTAGAGGCCAGGCTGCCCGCCTCATGCTGGCTGCTTCTCTCCACGTCCCTGCAGAGACGACTCAGCAGACCGTGCTCTGGGACAGTCCCCTCCAGGAAGAGGCTGTACCTGCTGGCAAGGGTGCGCGGGGCCTTGCGGGAGAAGCAGCACCCAGGGAATCAACCAATTTCTCTTTTTGCTTTTGCAGCCAGGAAGCAGAGCTGTGTTCTTGCCCCGTGCGTTAGCTCTGAGGCCCCAGCAAACCGGCTCCTTGGGTCATCTGTGTGGTCACCCTCACCAACACACCCCGCAGGAGCCAAACACGTAAAGTGGTCTCAGAGCCTTCGGGGAAGAGGCGACAATCAGCCTCCCTAAGTTCACCCACAAGGTGGGGTGTGAGAGATATCCTGACCCTCGAGCTCAGGCAAAGCCTGTTGTTGGGTTTGCTGATGGGTGGACGGACGGACGGATTGGTTGACATGAAATTTCCTCAGACCCCTTCCCAGACCTACAGAGATCCCCATCCCCACCCCATGGACCTGACCCAGCCACCAGGCAAGATGTGCATGTGTATGACGGGGAAGGATTTAAACGACCTCCCTCCCGTGTACCTGGGAGGGATGAGACAGCCCCAGGCCTCTCTGGAAGACTGTAAGTCGCCAGGGGCTCCGCCGTTCAGGGCCTGCGGGCTCTGTAGTGAAATTTACCTCCCCCGGCGTCTTTCACAGGGACGTCCCCACACATGGGCCGGGCGGGACGCGGCTGCTGCGCTGAGATCTATTTCCACTGCCTTCCAGACGCAGCACCCGGCCAGTCCCCGGAGCTGCAGGGAGCCAGCCACGCTCACAGGCACGCGGGCCTGCTTTTCCAACAGTTGATGAATTCGGCTGCGACTTTCGCAGCAGTAGATCACCTCATGGCCGCGCTGTGTGACTTTCTGTCCCTCCTCCCACCTTTAATATTCCACAGCCGATGGCTGGAAACTGGGAAAGCTCTCTCGAAAAGACTAATTCGGGACTTAGCTGAGGTCATCGATCATAGTTATTTTTAGACGTCAACTTTGAAGGTGAAAGAAGAATGTTCAGAAGTAGAATCATCGTGGCCACATTGGGGGACTGACTAGGGGCACCAGGGTGTATGTCACCCCACAAAGCTGGAGCCCAGATCACTCCCAAGTCTCCCAAACTTCACCTAAGGGCCACCTCTGGGTTCTTCAGAGCCAGGGAGAAGGAGGCTGCTGCCCGGCCACACTGGGGATGGGCTCTGGGTTGCCCTGTCCCTCACTGGAATGTGCTACAGGTTTCTGGGGCTGGGGTCTGAGCAGGAGCACCAGGGCGGTCAGCGCCAGGTGCACCCAGGACTGTCGAGTCCACTCCATAGAACTCGGGTCCCTGCTGGGCGACTGTTTGCCCTCTCCCCAAAACAGGGGTCTCCACCAGCTGCCCCCAAGGAGGCCTCGCCGGTGCGGTACCAGGGCCTGCCTGGCAGTTCGGTCAGAACCTCCAGGGTGCCCGAGCTGGGGGAAATCCACGCCAGAGATTCTACTTTGTGCAGCCATCGAGACCCAGACTTGGAAGACCATGTCAGCCTCCGGTCACTTGATTTAAAATGAAAACCCCTCCTGAGAGCCAGGCACCGAGTTAGCAGTCCTGTCCCCAAGAGCTCATGTGCGGTGAGGAATGGATTGGGGGGACACACAGAGCTGGGGCACGGGGGCCCTGGCTGGGGGGAGCAGGCACCTGGAGCCAGAAGCAGGAGCAGCAGGTTGCTCCCAGGACCAGAGGCTGTAGGGGGAGCAGGTCAGGAGGGCTGTCGCCAAGGCCTGCCCGAGGCACGGCCAGGAGGGGCGGCATGTGGGGAGCCCACCCTGAGGCCGGCCGGGAACTGCAGGGGGCCTGGGTGGGCGCTCAGCCCTTGGGAGGAGCGTGAGTGGGTGGCTGTGTGCCCAGTGACGGCCGCCACGCCGCCTCCCGGGGTGGCCTCTGTCCTCCCGGACATCGCCGGGGAGGAGGGTGGGAGGCCGCGGCCCGCGGCTGATTGTATTAGACAGAGCACTATTGATCCAGCTCCGGCTTCTCCCTGGTGCCTCATTTCAATAAACAGCAGTTTGGAAGAATTAGCAAGGGACTCAACTCCCCCCGCTGCTTCTCCCTCGTCTTCCTTTGGATTTGTCAGGAATGGAAGATTTATGAGGATTCGAGTAAGATTCTAATTTGTTCCTGAGATGGCAGGACCGGCATGTCGAGGGCACGGCTAAGCCCTTGTTGTTTATGTGCCCTTACATGGGGACACAGCCCTGCCTGGCCAGGGGTCCTGGGCAGGGGCCACAGCTGCGATCAACCAAGGAACTCAGTGGGGTGACAGGAGATGTGGGATCAGGTCAACCTTCGGGAAGCCACCAAGACGCAGCCTGGGATGGAAGGCAGTGATCCCAGGGACGACGTGTGGCCGTGCGCCAGGCCTGGGCAGGCTGATTGCATCCGGGAGAGCCATCGGCCTCAACCCCTCAACTGCAAATGGGAAGATAGGGTTGTGTGTGAGTCTGTGTGTGTGTGTGTGTGTGTGTGTGTGTGTGCACATGTGGTATAGGAGGGTACTTCGAAAAGTTGGAGGAAAATGGAATTATAAGATAATATGCATCTTTCCATGAACTTTTTTTTTTGTCCTTTTTGAGACTGGCCGCACCGCACTCAGCCAGTGAGCGCTGTGAGCGCACCGGTCATCCCTATATAGGATCCGAACCCGCGGCGGGAGCGCTGCTGTGCTCCCAGCGCTGCACTCTCCCGAGTGTGCCAGGGGCTCGGCCCTTTCCATGAACTTTTTGAAGAACCATTGTATGTGTGTGTTTGTGCATGTGTGCACATGTATACATGTGTGTTTATGTATGTGGTGTGTATGTGTATGGTGTGTGTTTGTATGCACACATGTGTGGTGTTATCTGCATCTGTTCATGGGTGTGGTGTGGTGTGTGTGTGTGTGTATATGTGCTGTGTTATGATCATATCATATCATACAGTTACCTTTACCCATTTCCTGTTTTTCACCCAACAGACATTTCCCCAAGTTATTCAATACTCTTTTTTTTACACAATAATTGTACACATTCACAGGGTAAACCCCAAGTAATATTTTGATACACGTATACAGTGTGTAATGATCAATTCAGGTTCATTAACACATCCATCACCTCAAACATTTATCATTTCTTTATGTTGAGAACATTAAGAATTCAATAAAAATATTCTTTAATGGCCGCACAAACCTCACTGGATTGGTAGTAGCACTAAACCCTTGTTTCCTGCCCTTCAGTCATTCTAGGGATGCCATTTCTTTGCCACTGTAAACGATGCTGCTGACGTTGGCTGTGCAGGTTCCAGCCCAGCAACCCCTGCCCGGTGGTCCCTCCAGCCTGCCTTGTCTTTTCCCAGTGCCCACAGGGCTCCCCAATGGCCCTCCAGTCCATCTCAGAGAGCCCACTTGCCCCCCAGGGAGCTCCTTCCCCCTGCCGACCCAGTCCCCCCTTCCATCTCATTGTCTTCACAGCATTTCCTGTTTATTGTGGGTTCCACCTCCAGCAGGTGGCCCCAGGAGGGCCTAGGCTGGGTTTTGTTACTTGCTCAGTCTCCAGCATCAAGAACAGTGCCTGGTATACAGTGCCTGCTCAACAATCTTAAAATAGATTCTGATAATCGTTGCCTTTAATTTTTAAAAAAACAAACAAAAACAGGCTTATTGAGATATAATTCTCACATCAAACAATTCACCCATTTAAATTGTACAATTCAATGAGTTTTGGTGTGTTACTTTATTAATTGTTTAAAATTATGGTGAAACATAAGTAACATAAAATTTGCCATTTTAACCATTTTAAGTTGCACAATCCAGTGGCATTTATACATTGACGTTGTTGTGCAACCACCACCTCTATTTGTTTCCAAACTTTTTTCATCACCCCACACTAAACTTTACCCATCATACAATAATACCCACTCTCTCCTCTCCCCAATCCCTAGTAACTTCTATTCTGCTTTCTGTCTCTACTAATTTGACTGCTCTAGATATTTCATGTGAATGGAATCATGCAGGATTTGTCTTTTTGTGACTGGCTTATTTCACTCAGCATAATGTCCTCAAGGTTCATCCATGTTCTATTATATATCAGAATTTTATTCCTTTTATGGCTGAATAAAATAATCACTGCCTTTTAATTGGGTGTTTAGACCATTTACATTTAATGTGATTATTGATAGCGCCTGCTGTTTGTTTTCTATTTCTCCCATCTGCTCTCTCTTCCCTTCTTCCTCTTTTTCTGCCTTCCTCTGGGTTAATCAAGTATTTTTATGATTTCATTTTATCTCCTCTCTTGGATTATTAGCTATAACCTTTTGTGTGTTTTAGTGGTTGCTTTAGGGATTAAACATCTTAAATTTATCACAATCTATCTTTAAGTATTATTATTCAACTTCACAAATAGTATAAGAAACTTACAATAGTTCATAGTTCAGTTTCTCCCTTCCTGGCCTTTGTGGTATTCTTCTCATACTGCTGCATATGTTACAAATCCCACGATACATTATTAGAATTATTTCCCACTTAACAGTCAATCCTTTGTAGACCTGTCTTTCTGTCTGCTATAATTTTCTCTTTGCCTGAAGGATTTCTTTTAACATTGCTTGTACTGTGGGTTTGCTGGTGATGAATTCTTTCAGCTTTCATATGTCTGAAAAGTCTTTATTTCACCTTCATTTTTGAAGTATATTTTTTTCTTTTTTTGGCAGTCGACCAGTACCAGGATCTGAACCCTTGACCTTGGTGTTGTAACACTGTGCTCTAACCAACTGAGCTAACCCATCAGCCCTATTTTAGAAATGTATTTTGACAGTTATAGAGTTCTCTGTTGACAGTTCCATTTATTTATTTATTTATTTATTTTTTCATTAAATTTTTATTTTGTCAATATACAATGTATATGATTATTATGGCCCATCACCAACACCTCCCTCCCTCCTCCCTCTCTCCCCTCCCCCCCAAGAATGTCCTTTCCGTTTGCTTGTTGTAACAACTTCATAAAAGTATAGTTGTTATATCTTCTTCCCCGACAGTTCCATTTTTTACTTTGGTACTTGAAAGACGCTGCCCAGCTGTCTTCTGGCTTGCATTGTTTCTGACGTAAAGTATGCTGTCCCTCTTGGTTCCTCTGTACTTAATGTGTCTTTTTCCTGTGCATGCTTTTAAAATCTACTCTTTATCACTGGTTTTAAGATATTTGATTTTAGGGCCGGCCCGGTGGCGCACTGCTACAGTGCGCCGCTTGGGAGTGCGGCGGCGCGCTCCCGCCGAGGTTTTGGATCCCACATACAGACCGGTTCCCGCTCACTGGCTGAGCGAGGTGCGGGCGCAACACCGAGGGTTGCGATCCCGTTGCCGGTCCCGGTCCGGGTACGGGCGCGACACTGAGGATTGCGATCCATTGCCGGACATGAAAAAAGACAAAAAGGAAAAAAAAAGATATTTGATTTTAATGTCCCTCAGTATCATTTGCTTCATATTTCTTGTGTTTGGGGGTTTGTTGAGCCTCTTGGGCTTGTGGGTTTGTAGATTTCATCAAATTTGGGAAGTTTTTGGTCATTATTTCTTCACATATTTTTGTCCCTTCTTCCTCGCTTCTCTCCCTTAAGGACCCCAGTTACAGGTGCCTAAGGCCACTTGAAGTTGTATAACTTTTTCCAGTCTTTTTCTCTCCGTGTTTTATTTTGGGTAGTTTCTATTGCTATGTCTCCAAGTTCACTTATCTTTTCTTCTTTAGTGTCTATTCTGCTGTTAATTCCACTAACTGTATTTTTTTATCTCTAAAAATTTAATTCAAGTCCCTTTCCATGTTGATCCTTTTTTTTTTTTTCCTTTTTGTGACCGGCAACGGGATCACAACCCTCGGTGTTGCTCCCGCACCTCGCTCAGCTAGTGAGCAGCGGGTCTGTATGTGGGATCCGAACCCTTGGCGGGAGCGCTGCCGTGCTTCCCAAGCGGTGCACTGTAGCAGTGCGCCACCGGGCCGGCCCTCCATGTTGATCCTTAACATGCTCAGTCTTTCCTGTCTTGAACATAGGACTGTGGCTATAATAACTGTTTTAATGTCCTTGCCTGCTAATTCTCTCCACCATGTCAATTCTGTCATCTTATTAACTGATTTTTCTCTTCATTATGGGTTATATTTTCCCTGCCTCTTTGCATGCCTGGTAGTTTTTGATTGGATGCCAGGCATTGTGAATTTTATCTTGTGTGCTGGTAATTCTTGTATTTCTGTGAATATTCTTGAGCTTCGTTTTGGGATGTGGTTAAATTACAAGGAAGACTTTGATCCTTTGGAAGCTTGGCTTTGAATGTTGTGGGTCTGTTAGATCAGACCAGCTTTTGTTAGGGCTAATTTTGCCCCAATCCTGAGGCACTACCCTTCTGAGTGCTCTACCCAATGCCCCACGTATTATGGCTGGTGGAAGCACAAACTACTCCCAGCCTGTATGAGTTCCTAGGATTGCTCTATCAGCTCTTTTCCTGTGGTTCTTTTGCAGCCTTGGGTGGTTTTCTCACATGCATGTGCTGACTTAGCTGCAGACTTGAGGGCTCCCCTCTGCAGATCCTTGGAGCCCTCCCTCACTGTGTGCAACTCTCTCTTCTTGCCCAGCTCTCTCCCTTCACCCAGCTCTCTCCCCTCGGGCTCTCTGTTCCAGCCTCCCCAACTTTTCAACTTTGTCTCTTCAACTCAGGGAGACTGGTGGGCTCTCACTGGGTTATCCCTCCCTGTGCTGTGGCCCAACAGTGAGCCAGGGAAGTTGTGGGGCTCATGATGTTTGCTTCCTGTCTCCCAGGAATCACTGTCCCATGCTGCCTGACTTCCAATGTTGGAGAACCACTGTCCCATATATTTTGTATATTTTGTTGTTTCTTTTTAGCATGAGAGCAAATCTAGTTCCTGTTACTCCATCATGGTCAGAAGCAACAGCCCTCCAATGGTTTAATAAGTATTTTTTTTTTGTCCTTTTTGAGACCGGCCGCACCGTGCTCAGCCAGTGAGCGCTGTGAGTG
>NW_007731952.1:64716-65950 GCF_000696425.1 Galeopterus variegatus
CGCTGTGAGTGCACCGGTCATCCCTATATAGGATCCAAACCCGCGGCGGGAGCGCTGCTGTGCTCCCAGCTCCGTACTCTCCCGAGTGCGCCACGGGCTCGGCCCGGGTATCGACATTTTTAAGGCCCTTGGCCCATGTGACCCAGTTGCTTCCCAAGCCATCATGGAAAAATGCCCATGTCCAGCTGGACTCCTGTGGCCAAAGGAGAGACACGGGGAGGAGGAAGCTCTGACAGTGATCAGCCCTGGCTGGTCTCTACCTCAAAGCCCATGATGAGGGCCTGGAGGCGCTCCCCTCCCCATCCTCATCTGTCCAGTGGGGACAACCAAGGTAGCCAGTCAGCTCTAGACCTGGCACCCAGAAGATGCCTGTCCCCTGGAGGCACTACTAGCTTATGGTGTACAGGCACTGGGGCCCCACCCAGCCGCAGCTGTTCAGCCCCTGAAAGTCTGTGGGGAGAGTCCAGAAGTCCAGGCTGGCTTGGCTCCAGTGCGATAGGGCAGGGAGAGCTGTTTGCAGGAAAGGCAGAGGTGGTTTGTTTCCTCCTGACATGGAAATGACAGCTGTGCACTGCATTATGAAGGAGTTACAGAAAGCCAGGCATTTCTGGGGCCTGCAGAGTTCCCAGGCCTGTTCAGGGAGTCTTGGGGGAGCCATAGGGGACTGGGCTCTGATTTCCCAAGAGAGCATCCCCAGCCTGACTGGGACCTCACCAGATGTGACCCTGCAGAAGGGGCAGCCCTGGAACTTGGCTCAGTACATTTAAAGTGCCATGCAGGGTCACGGCCCCACACTGGGCGACGGCTCCACACTGGATTGGGAGAGGTGGGATGGACGAGATGGGTGCCCAGCATTTACGGCCAGTCAGAGGCAGCTCTCCCGTAAGGTCAGACAGAGAAGAGAGGCTGAGGATGCAGACTCCTCCCCTGGACTTCCCCAGCCCCTGCCATGACACCAGGTAATGGCCACTTGTGAGGGAGAGACCCCAAAGTGCCCCTGGACACCAGGAGAGGGGCTGTCAAGAGGGAGAAGGGGAGGGCCATGGGGGCTGATGGGAGGCAGCAGTGGAGCATCTGCAGCAATGATATTGGGGAGGGGCCCTGAATCCCCAGGGAAGGTGGGGGTGCTGGACAGGGGAAGAGGGACATGAAGCACAGGGCTGGGCCATGGGGGCTGGCAGGGAGCAGGAGGGATTACAGGGATTGGGCACCACGGCTCTGCACCCCCTCCACC
>NW_007731952.1:66869-78395 GCF_000696425.1 Galeopterus variegatus
TTTGCAAAAATCCCACGCTGGGCCCCAGGTGGATCCTCCAGGTAATAGATGGTCAGGTTGATGCTGCCCAGGCCAGGTGGCAGCCAGGGGGCAGCAGAGGCCACGCAGTGACCCAGCCGTGCCAGGGCTGAGACCCCTCTGTAAGCCCAGCAGGGATGAGGTTACCCTCGCAGGCTGGGGAGAGGAGTGGGCCCTGCCACAGCATCAAGAGGGTGGGTTGAAATCCCCAGGCGGGAGGGCCGGCCTGTGCCTCACTTGGGAGAGCATGGTGCTGACAACACCAAGTCAAGGGTTAAGATCCCCTTACCGGTCATCTTTAAAAAAAAAAAAAAAGAAAGAAATCCCCAGGCTGGGTTGATCCTGGCTTGGCCTGTCAGCTGTATCACCAGGGCACTGCCTAGGTCCCTTTCTGACCCTCAGTTTCCTCTTCCGTGAAATGGAGCTCACTCAAGCCTATGCATACACCCCAAAGAGCCCGTCTCATGGCAAAGAACACCAGCCCACCCTCTGCTCAGCCAGGGGGGGCTCCTCACACTGACCGGGGGGCTGCTGTCCTCCCACCTCCACTGCCCCATGCTGATGCAGGCCCTGGCACGACCCTGCTGATGCCCATCCCCCACCATCCATCCTCCCCACAGTGGCCTGAGTGATGTGGCCATTCAGATTATGTCACTCCTTGCCTGGAACCTTCCACCTAAGTCCCTGCCAAGCCTCAACCTCTGACCTCCTTCTGCCCCCAGCTTCTCAGCTCCCTCTGTCTCCTCCATACGGGCGACCTCCTTCCCACTCCTGGGTTGTGCCCTGCTGTTCCCAGCCTCAGGACCTTTGCACTGGCTGCAAATGCCCTGCTCCTGACCCACACATGACCCTCTCCCATTGCCACGTCTCAGCTGTGCCTGGGCACTCTCTGGTCTCCACTCCTTGCTAGGTTTCCTTCAAAGCACTGATCACGTCTGGAGGTATCTTCCTGGAGTGTGGACTTTCTGTCCTCTCTCTGCTGGACTGTCAGCCTATGAGCACAGGGACTCTGCCTGGCGCTCACCCCGCCCTCCAGACCACAGCCTCTGGCCCCGTGTGGGCTCAGCTGGCACCAGGAAGCTATCCCAGGGCTTAGGAGAAGCCACGTGGAGGTTGTTCCCAGGGTAACATGAAAACAGGCCTCAAGTTTACCTTTGCCACCTGCCCCGAACTCATTAGCAGGCCTGAGACTTGGGAACTGTAACAGGACCCCCAGGTAATCCCCTCTGGGGGCCACCCCAGACAAAAGCCTAAATTAAGTCAACAGAATCGCAGGGGAACGGCTGAAAGCCTGGAATTTACCCCCCAAGAACAAACAAAGAATCTCCCCTTCTCAGATGCAGGCTGCTCGGGGTCTAATTTCCGTCCTGTGCAATTTGATGCCACCCAGGAGCCCCTTGGACAGGCTCCCCTCCCCGGCCAACGAGAGAGCTCTGAGCTCAAGGGTTGGCACCAAAGTGTCTTGGCAGAGCCACGCCACAGCTGAATGTGGCCCTTGTGTCCCATCCCCGCTCCCAAATCTGGCCCCTGCAAGGTCCCAGGGCACTGAGGGCCTAGCTCCAGAACTTCAGCATGGGCAGAGAGTGGGTCCCCTCCTTCTGCACACACTGCTCAGGGACCTCTGGAATCTGCTTCCCAGATCCTGTCCCCCCAACTGTGAAGGCTGTTCTGGGGAAGCTGGCAAGTGCCTCTGGGGAGATGCTGGGACCCCAGGGGCTCCAGCTCTTCTGGAGAACTTCAACTGCGGGGTGTGGGAGATGGGGCAGGAGCAGGAAACACGCCTTTGATGTGAGCTGGATATGGCCTTGAACCTGGCTCTCCCCACCCCCAGTTCCCCACAGCTATTGCATAAACTTGAGCAAGTGGTGTTCCCTCTAGGAGGCTCAGTTTACTCATCTGGAAATGGGGTTCATGGCCCCACTGCATAGATTGTTACAGGAATCCGCTAGGACATCGAGGGTCCCAGCTTCCCTTGGTACTATGACTGTGGTTGTTGGTGACAATGCCAGAGGTAGGAAGCCCCATGTGTGAGCGTGAGGGTGTGCAGGATTGGGAGGTGGGACCCCTCACATACCCTGGCACTGCTGGAAGAGCCCTGGAAGAAAACTGAAGGGGTAGGAAGCCCCATGTGTGAGCGTGAGGGTGTGCAGGGGTGGGAGGTGGGACCCCTCACATACCCTGGCACTGCTGGAAGAGCCCTGGAAGAAAACTGAAGTATTGTTAGTGACCGGGCGGCCTCTGAACTTGCAAAGCATGTGAGTGTGTGGCCAGGCAGGGGTCAAGGTCCTGTCTGCCTTCCCGAGGCTCCTCTGCCGAAACCCAGACCCTGATGCACCAGCAGGAGGGGGGTGAAGGCCAGAGCAGGGCTGTCAGGCCAGGGATTGAGCACACAGGGGCTCTGCCTTCAGCCCCCTCTAATGACCTGGAGAGGTGGCCAGTGTGCCCCACGCGGCTAACTACCAAGGACAGGAAAGCACCCATCCCCCACTGATCTGCTGTTTCCTGTGCCCCAACAGTGCAAAAATAGCTAGAACTTCACCTGGCTCAGACAGCTCCCCTCTAGCTGGGCACAGGTGCATTTGGAGACTTCTGTTTGAGACCAAAATGCTTCACTTGAAGAGCAGGAAAACGCAGTGGTCAGCTTGGCCTGGAGGCCTTGGGTTCGGGGCCCACCTGCCTGTCAGGTGCACTGCTCTGAATGCCAGAATCACAGGGACAGGAGGCAGGCAGCAGAGGCTCTTAGGGGCCACTGAGTTGGGCTCCCAGAGGCCCACGGGATAGCTCCCCAACCCCCACATTCCTCTAAGTGAGAACCCACTGTATTCGTCCATTTTCTGTTGCTTATAATTTATAAAGAAAGGAAATTTATATCTCCCAGTTGTGGAGGCTGCTGGGAAGTCCCAGGTCCAGGGGACACATCTGGTGAGGGCCTTCTTCTTGGTGGTGACTCTCTGCAGAGCCACGTGGCAACGCAGGGAGTCACAGGCGAGGGCTGAGCAAGAGCGAGTCCACACGCTGCTTCCTGTGCTGGTAAATCTGCCCGTCTACTCCCTGATAACCCGTCACACCGTTAACCCATTAACCCACGAGTACATCAACCATCCACGAGAGCACAGTCCTCACAATCCGATCACCTCGTCAAGGCCCCGCCTTTGAGATGCCATCCTGGAGAATTAAGTCCAACACAAGCTTTGCAGGGGACACACATTCAGGCCACAGCACCCGCCACGTCTGTCTTACAGACGAGAACTCGAGGGCTCCACGGGGCTCACTGACAGCCAGGACACAGCAGACCCAGGATCTGACTGCAGCGGGCTGGATGGTAACCCCCAAAAGATGTGTCCAAGTCCTAACCCCCAGAATCTGTGAATGTGCCCATATTTGGGAAAAGGGTCTTTGCAGACGTGATTAAGGCAAACATGTGAGGTGAGATCCTCCTGGATCAGGGTGGCCCTGAGTCTAATGACAGGTGTCCCTATGAGAGACGGGCAGAGGGAGATTTGAAACAGAGACACATAGGGAGACAGCCGTGTGAAGACAGAGGCAGAGACCAGAGGGATGTGGCCACAAACCAAGAGACACCTGCAGCCACCAGAAGCTGGAAGAGGCAGGAAGGATCCTCCCTGGAGCCTCCCGTGGGAGCGCCACCCTGTGACACCTAGGTTTCTGACTGAAGTTTGGCCTCCAGAGCTGAGGGAGAATCGTCTCCTGTTGTCTTGAGCCTCCCAGCTTGTGGTGCTGTGTTATGGCAGCCCCAGGAGGCTCCTCCACAGACCCAGATGTGTGACCCTGAGGCCAAGCATCTCTGAGCTCGACTCTGCCCTCCTGGTCCCTGCCAGCTCTGCTCTGCCCCTCACCCACTTTCACTGCCCTCAGACTCTTCCATTGTGTCCTGATGAGACCCAGCGTCACAGCATAGGCCTGGACCATACCCGAGTGATTCCAGGTGAGGGGGGCCACGGAGAAGGCCCAGGGAGGTCAGCACAGGCAACTGACCCGGGGTTGGGGAGGCCTGGGGAAGGCGACTCAGGGAGCAGGTGGAGAAGGGCGGGCAGGCAGGGGAGAGAGCAGGTGCAGTGGCCCTGCGGCTGGACACTTGGCAAGGGAGCGGGTAGTTGGGGGATGGGTGGGGGGAGGTTGGGCCGGAGGGGCTGGGCGGGAGGGGCGGCTAACAGGAAAGAGAGCNGAAGGCCCAGGGAGGTCAGCACAGGCAACTGACCCGGGGTTGGGGAGGCCTGGGGAAGGCGACTCAGGGAGCAGGTGGAGAAGGGCGGGCAGGCAGGGGAGAGAGCAGGTGCAGTGGCCCTGCGGCTGGAGACTTGGCAAGGGAGCGGGTAGTTGGGGGATGGGTGGGGGGATGTTGGGCCGGAGGGGCTGGGCGGGAGGGGCGGCTAACAGGAAAGAGAGCTTGCCCCGGGGAGCATCAAGTGGGCAGCAGGGACATTGTGGCAGCCCCCAGTTGGTATACACCTGCTGCCCGCTGTGAGCCCCCATGGGCCGGGCAGGCTGGCTTGACACTGCCCAGGGCAAGGATAGGAGGTGTAAGCAGGTGCTTGTGCAAGTGGGGACGGGGCCTTTCCCAGTCGCCTCTGCACATGCTCCTGATGCTTTCTTGGGACCCCTCTGGCTCTAGGCTCCCTCCCTATGGCTCAGGACAGCCCAGAAAGCCCATGAGGATGCCCACCGGCTAGCCCGAGTGGTTCTGTGGTCCAGCCTTCCTGCCCATCTTGAGGCAGCCATGCTCGGGGCTGGCCCCAGGGCCTGGGTTCGGGGCCAGCAGACAAACCCGCCCGCAGCACTTCCTGCCTCCCTCCCTGCAGCTCAACACAGACAAAGGTATGTCTTTGTTTCGACCATGTGAGAAGTGATGTTAAAATCACCAGAGCCCTACACCAAGCCCGAGCTCACACCAGGCAGCAATTAAACATCCATCAGCCTTCCCAGCCCCCTCCCAACCAAAAACTGAATAAATAGATGGGACTTCTGAGGGGCCCTCAAGGAGGGGCTCTCCCGGATGCAATCAGCCGAAAAGGCCTGAGAGCCTTGGAAATGATCTGACTCATCAGCGTAATGGCTTTGCAACCCGAGTCTGAGGAAGCTGGGGTTAGGGCTTTGTCTCTGGTGCCAGCGCCTAAGCCCCTACCCAGGCAGGAATGTGGGCTCCGCAGACCCCAGCCCAGTCCCACCACCCGGAAACCGGAGCATAGGGTGGGCCGTGTTGACTTTGGCTCCGGGGCCAAGGCCCCAGCTTTTCCCAGGCTCTGCAAGATTTCGTTCTGTGCAGAGCAATTTCCTGGGCACTTTTCCTGCTGGGACCGAGTGTTAACCAGGGCTATTAATCTTTTTCTTCCAAAACGTGAACCTCATTCGTTTTGGTTTCTGACACAGATTTGCAGTATATTAAATGAAAGGGGCCTGGAGCTGGGGTTTAACGTCCTAAATGATTTTGTGAAACGCTTTCCTGGCAACGCTGGTCTGCACGGATGGTGCCATCTGCGGCAGGGCCGCACTCTCACACCAGCCAGCCTGGGGTTTCCCCTTCTCCTCTGGGTCCCAAAGGGCCCCAGGGGGCCTCCTTCCCTGGACCAAGCTGTCCTTGGCACCACATCCAACACTGAACCAAGATGGGGCTGGCAGGGAGACTGCCGTGCTTGCCGGTTCCGTAAGCTGCCTGTGCAGGAGTCGGAAGTCCTGGCCCAGCCTTTCTGTCCTCTGTAAGTTAGGACAGGCTTGAGTCCTCGCTGCAGAGCCTGGCATCTCTGGTCGAGTGCCACTTGCGTGCTGCACCAGTTCTCCCAGGTGATCGTGGCCTTATTTTACAAATTGGGAAGCAGCCAGGGGGCCGTCGGGGTGGGCCAGCTGAGCCCAGCGGTTCCATACCATGCCTCTGCCTGCCCCGTGCTCCAGATGCCTTGCTGTGCCAAAAGTCACCTGCAAGTTCACCTTCCGGCATGATGCTAAGGCACAGCTCAGAGGGGCCTCACAGCACTGCCCGGCCCAGCCCGCATGCCTGCCGTCTGAGAATGCCGAGAGTGGCTTCATTCCTCGTTGCTATGGTGATTTCTGGGACTTTAGACTGAGACAAAATGTCCTTGAGAGGTGGAAGATCTAGAGGGGCCCATCGATGTGTCTGGGGAGCTGGTCATCGTGGAGGGCCCGGCTCTGCCACAGAAGCTGCGTGTCCTCTCTTCTCTGCCCTCTGGCCGCTCAGGCCTGGGCCTCTCCCGCCTCCTCCGCAGCCGCCAGCAAGCGGCCCCTCGCTGCGGGAAGGCAGCTGGAGGGGCAGGGGCAGCGGGGCTGGGCAGCAGGGCCCGGCCCGGGCATCTCCTTCTCAGCCACTTACTTTGGACAAACACAGTGACCTAAAGCAGAGCTGGGAGCTCCAACCTTTTCATCAAGAAAGATTTAATTTATTGGGAGCGCAGAGCCACAAATCATAGGCCTGGAGATTTATCGCCTCCCGGGGCAGCATTGACCACGGGGAGAAGGCAGCCTTCCCCAGCTCAACTCACTGCTTTAATAAAGTTGAAAATGTAAAATACGCCCATGCTACGCCGGGCGCCGTGGGCAGCGGGCAATGAGTTTATGGAGGAAAGTCTCATTACGGAGAAAGACGCAGCAGGGACCTCCCAGGCCATGGCTCGGGCGCTTATGATTGAAGTGCTAACGGGCATTGACCAGGGCCGGGAAGAGTGGCTTGGGGGCTGGGGACGGGGCCAGGAGATTCCCGAAGTCCCATTCAGGCATCTGCCGAGCCTGGGGCAGAGCGAGCGCCTGGTAACCGGCCTGCCGGACGCCTGGACACACTTCCAGGGAAGAGGCGACATTCCCAAAGCCATCCTGAAGAAACGGGGAGGGAAAATGCCAGAACCCGAGATGCTCAGTGGCACGTGGAGGAGGAGGGTGAGGACGCTGTCACGTGTTCATGGTGGTTACAGCCAATGCTCGTGGTGCTCGGGCAGCTGCCGGCGCCAGGCCCCGGGCGAGGCTCTCGGCAGATGCGTCGTCTCCGCAGCCCTGGTGCCTGGCGTGAGGGACTGTGCCTCCTCCTCCCCTGTCCCATGGACAAGGACACCGAGTCTCAGGCTTGGAGACCTGCCCAAGGCCACCAGCTGGTGACTGCAAAGCCTGCACCCCTGGGCTCCTCACGCTGCTCACCTCGGGGTCCCAGCAGGGGCAGCTGCATAGCCTCAAAGCTCCACCCACCAGGGCTCAGTCACATAGGGGAGGTCAGCCCTGACCACTGAGGCAGGGCCGGGGCGAAGGGAGTCCTGGGTGCCCCTGAAGTCCAGGGGAAATCCCGATGCCGTTGGAGAGGAAATGGGAATGGTGGGGGGTGGTTGGAGACCTTTGGGTGAGGCCCCCTTCCTGGCCATTGTTGAGAGCACATGTTTGGAGACCTCTGCTGCAGCAGCCCATGCTGGACACCGGTGCTGAGGCCAGGCGGCTGGTGCCAGAGGACCGGTGCAAACTGGGCAGCAAGCTGTGCTTTTCTCCAGCGTGCAGACAGCTGAGGCGCTGAGTGTGTGGGGATGCCCACCTGGATTCCCGGCCCGCCCCTCTAGGTGGGCTGCTCCAGCTCCATCCCTAAAGACAATCTCCCCCCACCCTCAGTGAGGACCCCAGACCTGGAGGTGTCCTCCTTGGGCCCCCGTTCTTCAGCCCTCCTGCCTGGGGAAGGTGACACCTCCTAGAAGAAAAGCTAATCCCTACCCTGCTCAGCCCTAATCTGCTTCTCAGGAGATGTCAGCTCCCAGTGAGGAGACGGGCAGCGGCCAGTTCCCAGGCCAGCACGGCCTCTCATGCGTGCTCTCTGGCAGGACTGTGAGGACTCAGGCAGGTCAGTTCCAGAATCAGAGACTGGGGCCTGGAATCTCGGGCTCTCAGACAGCCACGCACGGAAGGACAGATCGCTGAAGCTCTCCAGTTAGAGCTGGGGAGGGAATTCACTCAAAGCCACAGAGGAAGCTGAGAGCTACAGACAGCCCCAGCCAGTCTCCAGCAGACAGACAGACAGACTCTTGGAAGAGACTTGCTGGCTGGGATGGGTCAAGTGTCTCCCAAGAGACCTCAGGGGCCCTGGGCATGGCCTCCTGGTTCCCTCCTAACCCACCCGCTATAAAGACCCCTCTGCTGGGAGTCAGGCCACTGTGGAGGGGCCGTCTGGATTCTGTCCTGCTCCCCGGGCAGGACATTTGCTTCTTGCTGTGGTGTCAGACTCAGTGGTGGAGCCCTTTCCTTGGCTTGAGCAATCTCTACAAAACAGGGGTCAACCCCCATTACCCAGTGGTGCTTTCTTGCAAGTTTATCTACATGACAGGGTTGAGGGAGTCCCTTTGACAGCCCAGGGCAGGTGTGACTCTGAGCCCCTCTAGGGTAGGAAGCTTGGGAAATGGGGAAGTGGCTTTGACGGGGAAGTGGGGTCCAGGAGAGGCTGGGGGGGATGTGTGCATGTGTGTGTGTGTGACTGGGCACACTGTGGCCTACGCCTGGAAGGGGCAGCACCTTATGTGAGAAGGTGTGTGAACACACCGCATCCCTCACAGGTGTGTGCACAGACACCTGCAGGCAGGTGCACCTTCTCGGGGCCTTCCTGCATCAGGAGTGATGCTCTGGGCCTCAAGAATCCTGAGACCCTGGGATGGTGACAGCTCGGCAGCCCCCTTGGTGCCTGCCGCCCCCCAGCTGCCCTGCTGCTCAGCCCTGGCAGAGCCCCCGTGCCAGCCACTGGTCCAGGGCCCCACTCTCTCCGGTGCCCTCCCAGCCCTGCCCAGAGGCAGTTCTCCCTTCAGCCCTGGGACCACCCGCTTGTCCAGCCCCCACCCCCACCCCAAGCACTCTACTGAATGTCTCTCTCATCAGGAGTTTTAAATTATAAGCCTAAATGAGGTCTATAAATTTGACTTCATAAAATTCCACACACATCATTTTGCAACAGAGAAGGCTCTCTAAGAAATATTTTCCCTGTGACCCCCGGCACCCCCTCCCTCTGCGATGTGACATTTATTCTAATATTAAAGCGGCAGGTGTTCTATAAATCGTGGGTCGCCGGCACACTCCGCATTGATTCTTCCCACAGCCTCCAGCCCAGGGTAGGAGCCGTGTGCGAATATCAGTCCATTCGATTGAGATTCATACCCTATTTGGGGGTCAAAGAGCAAGACCTTGTGAGTTTGAACTTCTATCAGCCCGAGGCTGATCGATACTTGGAGATATATTGGGGGCCTGCTGCTCACACAAATTAAGGCGGCATAAATACCAGGTGAGGGGGCAGCCGGCACCTCCTGAGGGAGGCAGGAGACCCGCGGCCAGGGTCTGGGCTCTCCTGGGGACCCTGAAGGGAGGGGTCACCAGAGGGCTGGGCCTGGGCTACAGGGACAGGGGGGTTTGGGGCTCGGATGCAGGACAGGCTGGGAGCCACGTTCAACCTGATGAATGGCCTCCTGGCTCACCTGGACTGGCTCGCAGGTGTGAGAGCCAAGGGCACGGCCACTGAGGCCTGGGGAGGCTGGGTCTGGGGAGGTGTCTGGAGCCCTCCACCTCCGAGTCAGGTCCAGAGTGTCCCCTCCTGTCTGCACCCCTGAGCTGGCCAACATCATTCATCCAACATTTCCTAAGCACTACCGTGTCCCAGGTCTGGCGAGCCATCAAAACGTCTGCACGAGACAGCCCCTGACCTCAGCCAGGAAGCTTCTGTCTCCGATCCCAAGTATTCAGAAGGGCACCGTGGGGTCAGAGCTCACAGGATGCCCCCTCCCAGATGTGTGGCAGGGTCCCCGACACTGCAGGCCCGTCCTTGCTGTGCCCTTGTGGCAGGATTCCCCCACTCCCACCTCCTCATAGACGGCCCACCCCGCCAGGCACGAGGCCCGGCTGGCCTGCAGGCCTCCCACACGTCATGCATGCCATCTATTAAGTTATTAGGGAGATAAATAATTTGAACTCCGGCCTTTTACCTTTTCGCCCGGCGGGCGGGCCGCCCCAAACCCTGCTGCGCGCCACCCCCTGGAGCAATTTCATTAGGAGCACCCGCGGCAGCTGGCAGAGGCCACCCCGGGAGGCCCACGAAGGGAATTTCTTTATGGAGATGAGAAATAGGGACGTGAACATTTAAGCCGGAGCGGATGTAATTCAACTTTGCATTATTTATCAGGGACACAAATCCTCTCTAATATTGGCGGATTTGGGAGGGCCACGGCAGGGTCTCTGGGGCCTCTCGGGGGTGGCCGAGGCTTGCTTCCCACCCCCTCAGCCTATAAAAAGCCGATCGCAGGGTCGGGGCACTGCTGGGCAGTGGCTGAAGCTGCAGGCCGAAGAGTGAGAAGGAAAGAAAAGCCCCGCAGGTGCAGGAGGGGCACCGCAGGACAGAGGAAGGGGCACCAGGCCCCTGCAGACGTAGACCCCGCAGGTGCCCTGGGCTCGCCCTGCACCCACATGACTCGCGCAGGACTGGGTGGGGTCCTGGGGACCAGTCAGCACTGGTCAGAGACTGGCCTGGGGTGGAGCCAAGAGAACCTGCCCCAGCAGAGGGGTGTTAGTTTCCTGGGGCTGCCCTAACAGTCGCACAGACTTGGCAGCTCACACCACAGAAACGCCTTCTCTCGGAGCTCCAAAGGCCACAGGTCTGAGGTCAAGGTGCCAGCTGAGCAGGTTCCTCCCGAGGGCTCCAAGGGAGAATCCTTCCAGGCCTCTCTGCCTGCTCTGGTGGCTGCCAGCAACCTTTGGCGTCTCTTGGCTGTGGCTGCATCACCCCGGTCTCTGCCTCTGTCATCGAGTGGCCTTCTTGTCTCCTTCCTGTCACTGTGCCCCAAACTTCCCTCCTCTCTTAAGGACCCCAGCCATTGGATCAGACCCCACCCTAATCCAGCATGACCTCATCTGGACCTGATCACAGCTCCAAAGACCCTATTTCCACATACGGCCCACACATGGGTACCAGGTTCAGGAGTCGGACGTATCTTTTTGGAGACACAAGTCAACCTTTAACAGGAAAGGAGGGGTGTGGCAGGGTCAGGTCCGTCATCTGGCACCCACAGAATGCTCAGAGGACAGAACAGCCTGCATTTGCCGTGGGGCAATGAAAATTTAACTTGTTAAATAACAGCGCTCTGTGCTCTTGAGTGTTTTTTGTTTTTTTGCATAGAATAAAGATTATTCAGCGTATTTTCTTTGGTTTTTGAAATATTCAGTTAACTCAAAACTCTAATTCTTCTCTAAGCTTTTAAGTTTAGTTTACAAATGATTTTATGATGAAGCTTAGCAGATTTCAAGAACAATGTTAAGGAACTTTTAAAACTCTATTAAAGTCCCTCAAACGTTTAAACTTAGCATTTTGTTTCCCTTTTGTTGTTACTGCTTCTCTCGTTGGACACAACAAAGAAAACCTGCCACAAGGGCCGGCCCGGTGGAGCACTGCTACAGTGCGCCACTTGGGAGCACGGTGGCACCTCCCGCCGAGGGTTCGGATCCCACATACAGACTGGCCGCTCACTGGCTGGGCGAGGTGCG
>NW_007731952.1:79344-80665 GCF_000696425.1 Galeopterus variegatus
TTTTTTTTGTCCTTTTTGAGACCGGCCGCACCGCGCTCAGCCAGTGAGCACAGTGAGCGCAACGGCCATCCCTATATAGGATCCGAACCCACGGTGGGAGCGCTGCTGCGGTCCCAGCGCCGCACTCTCCCGAGTGCGCCACAGGCTCGGCCCTAATTCTTAATTTTTTTGAGTTAAATTACGCCTACTCTGAAGGAAACCATGAGGAGTTGTTTGGGGGTTACTTTTCCAAAATATCACGGAGTGAGAGCTTCTCGTGACAGGGACATGCGGCTGTGACCGCCCAGCACAGGGTCAGAGCCGTCGCCCACGCTGTGTCCTCATTCCCACGCTGCAGCTGGCCAGCCTTGGCTTTGCTCCCTCCTGGTCACGTCCTCAGGCGCCTCCTCACTGCTGGACAGAGCTCAGGACTCCTGACAGCAGCTCACACAGGTGGCAGTGACACCAGGTGTGGGTGTGGTGGGGCTCAGGACAGACATAGTGCCCCAGGGCCCTAGGGACAGCCCACGACCCCCCAGGGCACAGGAGGAAGGGGCAGCAGGGCCCCTCTGGCCACCTCAGCTCCCCCATCCCCCACAGCTGCCCCCCTCGACCCCGGCCCATTAACCCCTCTCTTTGCCTGTCCCGTGACTCAGGGGATGTCAAAAGACACAGTTCCGTTTAAAAATTCCTCAGAGGGTTTGTTAAAAAACAGCGACAGGAGGTGGGCCTGGCCAAGCCTGGTGGCAGAGGGGGTTGGTATCTGACCCTCCTAGACCCTCGAGTGGCGCCCGCCTGCCTGTGGCCCGCACACAAAGGGCCAGATGGACGGCCAGATGCAGGGGTGGGGGCTGCGGGCCACTGGGATGGGTGCGGGCTTGAATGGGCTGGGCAGGCAGCCAGTGCCGGCCCCTCGTCACAGGGGCGGCCACGTCCCTGGGCCCACCCCAGGCCTCACCTGCCCCGCAGGTGACCAAGCCCACTGCAGCTCCCTAGGCCCACTGTCCCCACAGCTCACCACCGCAGGGGCAGCAGGGCGCCTGCTACCCAGGCTGGAGGGGTCAAGGTGGGACCACCCTCCGGGTGGCCTATGGGCCATGGTGTCAGGGCCTCCCTGGGGTGGACGGGAGATCTGGATGGCAGAGGGACAGGAGGGCCATCACTGCATGGTGGTGACGATGATGCCATTGATAAGAATCAGTAGCAGCAAAGAACAGCAGCCACCGTGTCCCAAGTGGGCATCAGCGTTGCTGAGTTTCCTCCTGGGTGTCTGGGACACACCCGAGCTTTTCCTCCTCTACGCCAGCCCTCCCCCCAGTGATCCTCCTCCCCCTAGCCCCCT
>NW_007731952.1:82096-82941 GCF_000696425.1 Galeopterus variegatus
CCCACAGAGGCCGCCCCCTTCCTCACATCAGCTCCCCGGTCCTCTCTCGGCAGGGAAGCCGTCCTCGGCTGCTGTCCCCAGGCAGCCCTGGGCCACCCTGATGCGACATGCTCCTGCTCTCAGGCATGACACCGGAAAGGACTCTGCTGCCTTGCTCGTGGTCACGCCTGCATGGTGCCCTTAGCCCTGCCAGCAGGTCTGCATGACAGCCTTCTCGTCCCCGTCCTGTCCCCACACTGCAGGAGAGGAGACGGGGCTCCGGAGGGGCAGGAGCGCAGGCCCTCGCTTCACAGGCCCGGCTCGCTCAGGCCCCACGCGACTGCCCTGGAAGCTCGGAAACCTCTCCCGGGCCCTGGCACGGACGTCACTGTCTTTATTGCCAGTTAAATATGTGGAAGTGAGAAGGCAGGGACGATCCCCACGCCCGTGGCTCCTCGGTGCCTGCGAAGCGCACTCGGATCGGAGCCCACAGCGCGTCGGGCTCCCACGCTCTCCCACATCCTGTGGGCGGTGGCGGGGCCGGGGGAAGAGCCCGAGACGCACTGGCGGTTCCCTGCGACATCCGCTTCCACGTCTTGTCAGAGCGTGCCGCACACCACGGACCACGGTCTTGGCCTCTCCTGGGAGTGTGGCCGGTGTGTGGATGGGCCTCCCCGTGACCGGTCGAGTATGGGCCGCCACCTCCCCGCGCTGGGTTCTGCCACCACCTCGGGCCGATGCGAGCGGACCTGCTGGTGACCGGCTGCCCAGGCTGCCCACCCAGGACTCAGCTCTGGGTCTCCATCCCCAAAGGCTGCGTGGCCCCATTCCTGGAGCCTCGGTGGCAAATGTGTCACCACCAGCAA
>NW_007731952.1:83460-91334 GCF_000696425.1 Galeopterus variegatus
CCCCAAAGGCTGCGTGGCCCCATTCCTGGAGCCTCGGTGGCAAATGTGTCACCACCAGCAACAAGAGGGTCCAGAACGCGCCTCCATCCAAGTCCCCAGAAGACCCCATCGTGTGTTCTCATCCCCAAAGGCTGCGTGGCCCCATTCCTGGAGCCTCGGTGGCAAATGTGTCACCACCAGCAAGAGGGTCCAGAACGCGCCTCCATCCAAGTCCCCAGAAGACCCCATCGTGTGTTCTCACCCGTCTGCTCATCGGAATCACAGGGAGAGCCTCCCTGCCCCACCTCTTCACACACTACGGAAAAGCTGAAGGAAAGAAAACGGACCCCACTCTCCTCCACCCGGCTTTTCTCCATTTGTCCCCTGCATGGACTCTGACCCCTGACACTCCGCACGCACCTCCCGAGGACGAGAAGCTGCTTCCCTCGCCGTCCACCGTCACACCCGCGGAATCAATGGGTGACGCGGTGCCCATGTCCAGTGTCCAGCCCACCTGCAAATTCTACCTGGGAGCTTTTGGGAGCCCCCAGTGTCCAGGTCTCAGACTGGGGGTCTTGGGGCAGGGTCCGGCCACCATGTTCTTTGTTTCTAGCCCACAGGTGATTCCAGGGCCCCGCCAGGGTTGAGAATCACAGGCCAACCTGAAAACACAGTTTTAGTGATTCTTGCAGGGCCCCTGGGATCCCCTGGGAGTACTAGCCCCTTGGCTGCAGCTTGAGAAACTCCCAACCTGGGACCGGGCGGGAGGAGGGGAGAGGCGGGGATGAGATGGAAGGCAGGAGGGTGACCTTGGATGAGGTCCCCAAAACTGGTCAGAAGCCCCATCAGAGAAGAGGGTTATGGACAGGGGTTGTGGAGCGGCTTGGCATGGAAACATGCTGGAAAGGGAGAGGTGGGCTGCACAGGGGAGACCCCTAGGGGGTCGTTCCTTTGGTCAGGGAGGTGCTCCTGGGGAGGGGAGAGGCTGATCCCTGTAGGCGGGTCCTGAGCCTCTATCTCCAGACTCTAGGCTGTGGGGGGAGGAGCAGGCTCCAAGAGCCCCGCTGCTGCCCAGTGGCCCCGCCAGCCTGGCGAGCTGCCCTCACACCGTCCAGCTTGGATGTGCTCGGTGGCTGCTGGGAACTGACATCTCCATGAGCCCAGCAGAAACAACAGAAGAGGCCTGCGTGGCCAGCTCAGCCGCAGGGGGCCCACCCCTGCACCTCTGCCCCAGCGTGACGCTCAGGTGAAGAAGCAGGTGTCAGAGCAGTGCACCTCGTGTGACCCAGCCCAGCAGGTGCGCCTGTGCATGGTGTACGGAAGCCTGGGGTGGCATCACCAGGTGCATCTTTAGACGGACGAATTAAGTGCATGGGGCCGGGGGGTGTGGAGTAGGGACTCCAAGTGTTACAAGTTTTCCACAGTGAGCATACATTACTTTCATAACAAAAAACTAAGCCATGTGCTTATAAACGCTGAGAGTGGCCTCCCCTTCTGCCTGAGCCCAGGCGGTAGTGACCAGGCCAGCCTCCAAACCTTGGAGATGGGACTGGAGGGGAGAGACCCTAGGAGGGCCTCAGGGTAGGAGGACCCAGTGGCCACCCTGGGTGTCTCTGTCCTGAGCCCCTGTGGGGACGGAGGCAGCATCCTCCAGCCACCTGCCCACCTTTCAGATCCCCAGTGGGGTCTGGGTTCAGTGCCCCCACCCGGGATGTCATCTCTCCAGCTCCTCCCTCCAAGTTCTGATGCAGATGTCACCTGAAGGACTGGGAGAGAACTCCGCCCACCCACCTTACGACCCAACCCAGCAGCAGCCGAGGCGGCAGCCAGCCGGGAAAGGCACCCGCTGCCAATAAAAGCGCCTGCTGGCCGTGTTGTCTGTCCCCACCCAGGCCAGCCACGTATCCAGTCCCACCCTGCCCGGCTTCATTTTAACTAATAGAACACTTAGTTTAATGAGGAGAGTTTGCATAAGCAGAACCTGCTAATTAAATTTTAAAACTTGTCATTCCAAGGATTAGCCCGAGTTCTGAACAAAGCATCTGTTAGAGAGAGAGTGGGCAGCCGCCCCCTCCTCAAGGAAAGGCTGGAGCTCCTGGCGGGGCCCACTTTCTCCTCCCACCAGACCTGTTGGGGGTCTTAGGTGCAAACCACAGAGGGGCGTCTGGCTGACAGAGCCAAAAAAGGAATCTTCTGGAAGGCATAGGACTCTTGTGGCCCCAGAGCCCCACGGCAGCCCCCAGGACAGGCCTGGCTAGGGGGCCTTGCCCTGAGGAAACGGTGGTAAGGGGCCCTGTCACCAAAAACCCCAAGGCCTGGATGCCGGGACGGGGCAGGGGGCTTCCTTCAGGGCCTCGGCCACACTGGCCCCCACGGCAGCCCCCAGGACAGGCCTGGCTAGGGGGCCTTGCCCTGAGGAAACGGTGGTAACGGGCCCTGTCACCAAAAACCCCAAGGCCTGGATGCCGGGACGGGGCAGGGGGCTTCCTTCAGGGCCTCGGCCACACTGGCCCCGGAGGTTTGCAGGAGGAATTAGTGCCATGTGAGGTGCGGGCACGCGGCGGGGACTCGGGGAGGACCCGCTTCCCTTCCTGCTGTCCCTCTCTTCACCCTGTCTGCCACCCCCTGGGGGTCAGCCCTTCCCCCGTTCAGAGCAGGTGGTGGTTGGCTGGCTCCGCCACCCCCGTCCTCCAGGGTCTGCACGCCGCGAAGAGCCGCCCCCAACGCTCGGTGGCCACCCTGTCTGCAGCCCACATTGTTCCTCAAACACAGAAAGAAAATAGGGGAGAGTGTGAGGGGGCATGTGTCACGGTGTCACCCCTGAACATCACAGGTCTAGACCTCTGACCTTTCTGAAGGTCAAACGATGCCTGGGGACAATGCCTCTTGTAAAGCCTTTGACTGGGGACAGGACAGAGCCACTTTATAAATGACCAGCAGGCCCTGGGAATGCACCCCCACTGTGTCTGAGGGCCCCCTGCCCGCGGTGGGCTCTCCCAAGTCAAGGCAAACCTGTCCAGACACGGCCTTTCCAGGGCAAGAGCTGGGGGCAGCGGGAAGCCAGAGGGGCGACGGTCCCTGGATGCTAAGCACAGACACACCGCCTGCCTCGGGACCCCCCGTGTGGTCTGGGGTCTTCCAGGAGGGGCTGAGGCAGGCAGGGCTCACAGGGACCTCTCTCAGGAGATGCAGCGTTTGGAGCTGGGTGGGCCAACGGTGCTGCCCCACCCGGGCTGCTGAGGTCAATCCCACGGTGTCCTGTTTGCTGACCCCTGTAAACCAGGCCCTGCTGCGTGCGCCCTCACAGGCAGCCCTCACAGGAGACCCCCCTTTTACAACTGAGGCGAAGTTCATGCAACATAAAATTGACCCATTTAAAATGAGCACTGTGTACACACCACCTCTATCTAGTTCCCAAACACTCCCTCATCCCAGAAAGAAACCCCGGACCCTTGGCAGTCACCCGCACCCTCCCGGCCCCACCCAGGCCCCCGGCACCTGCGAGTCTACTGTCTCGGTGGATTTGCTGCTGCTGACCCTGCACATGCATGGAATTATACTGTCAGCGCCTCTGCCTCTGGCTTCTTTCCCTTAGCGCAGCTTCAGGGTCTGTCCACGTGGAAGCGTGTTCGTTCCTCACTCCTTTTTATGGAGAAATAATATTCCCTTATACGGATGGGCCGCAGTTGGTATATCCATTTATTTGCTGATGAACATTCGGCTGTTTCCACCTTTTGGCTGTCGTGAATAACGCTGCTGGGACACTCACGTCCACCTGTTTGTCTGCGTACCTGTGTCCAATTCTTTTGGATGTATACCTGGGAGTGGAATTGCGGGGTCATATGGTAATTATGTGTTTACTTTTGTTTTTCTCTATATGCTTTGGTAATTTTTGATTCATTTTATTTATGTTTAAATGAATGAGTGAATGATTACTTTTTTACATTCTAAGATGTTTCGGAGCAGTTGGGTGGAGAGGAGTAGGGGGTGGGGGACGGATTGGGAGGAGGAGGAAGACGCGCGTGGTCAAGGCCCATGTCACCCCCCTCATCCTGGCAGGGGAGCCCCGGGGGCTTCTGGTGGCAGCTCGGTCATGGCTTGACTGGATGTGGACTTGGGGAAGGTGTGGCTGAGGCCCTCAGGAACCCCCCAACCTGGGAGCCTAGGGCACTTCTGGCAGTGACTTGCTGGTCATCGCTGGGCTGGATGTGGGCATCAGGGGACATAGCTGAGGCCCTCGGTCTCCCCCGACCCTGGCTTGGCAGCCTGGGGGACTTCTGGTCTTTCCAGGCTTTATAGGTGTTCTTTGGTGGTGTTAGACCTTTACTGGTTAATATCAGAACTTTGTCTCTGATCAGCGGGTACTAGGTGTTCTTTGGTGGTGTTAGACCTTTACTGGTTAATATCAGAACTTTGTCTCTGGTCTGCGGGTATTTTGTTTTTTCTTTCAGATCTGTGTTGGATTATTCACTGTTCCCACCACTTAAACTCTGCACTGGAACTGACTTGTTGTCCTTTGCTTACTTCTAAAATGGGGGAACTCCCTGTGGGGATCAGCACTTGAGCTCTGTAGTTGAGCTAAATTGTTGCTTTGCTGCTGATTCCCTGGGGAAGGCTTTTTGTGCAGCTCAGGTTTTAATGTTTGACCTTGTCTGTACTTCCGGGTCTCATGAAGTCTGGTGCACCTGGGTTGTATGGAAACTCTGGTCTGGGCCTGAGTCTTTTTTTTTTTTTCCTTTTTGTCTTTTTTACTGACCAGTAACGGGATTGCAACCCTCAGNGTTCTGAACAAAGCATCTGTTAGAGAGAGAGTGGGCAGCCGCCCCCTCCTCAAGGAAAGGCTGGAGCTCCTGGCGGGGCCCACTTTCTCCTCCCACCGGACCTGTTGGGGGTCTTAGGTGCAAACCACAGAGGGGCGTCTGGCTGACAGAGCCAAAAAAGGAATCTTCTGGAAGGCATAGGACTCTTGTGGTCCCAGAGCCCCACGGCAGCCCCCAGGACAGGCCTGGCTAGGGGGCCTTGCCCTGAGGAAACGGTGGTAACGGGCCCTGTCACCAAAAACCCCAAGGCCTGGATGCCGGGACGGGGCAGGGGGCTTCCTTCAGGGCCTCGGCCACACTGGTCCCGGAGGTTTGCAGGAGGAATTAGTGCCATGTGAGGTGCGGGCACGCGGCGGGGACTCGGGGAGGACCCGCTTCCCTTCCTGCTGTCCCTCTCTTCACCCTGTCTGCCACCCCCTGGGGGTCAGCCCTTCCCCCGTTCAGAGCAGGTGGTGGTTGGCTGGCTCCGCCACCCCCGTCCTCCAGGGTCTGCACGCCGCGAAGAGCCGCCCCCAACGCTCGGTGGCCACCCTGTCTGCAGCCCACATTGTTCCTCAAACACAGAAAGAAAATAGGGGAGAGTGTGAGGGGGCATGTGTCACGGTGTCACCCCTGAACATCACAGGTCTAGACCTCTGACCTTTCTGAAGGTCAAACGATGCCTGGGGACAATGCCTCTTGTAAAGCCTTTGACTGGGGACAGGACAGAGCCACTTTATAAATGACCAGCAGGCCCTGGGAATGCACCCCCACTGTGTCTGAGGGCCCCCTGCCCGCGGTGGGCTCTCCCAAGTCAAGGCAAACCTGTCCAGACACGGCCTTTCCAGGGCAAGAGCTGGGGGCAGCGGGAAGCCAGAGGGGCGACGGTCCCTGGATGCTAAGCACAGACACACCGCCTGCCTCGGGACCCCCCGTGTGGTCTGGGGTCTTCCAGGAGGGGCTGAGGCAGGCAGGGCTCACAGGGACCTCTCTCAGGAGATGCAGCGTTTGGAGCTGGGTGGGCCAACGGTGCTGCCCCACCCGGGCTGCTGAGGTCAATCCCACGGTGTCCTGTTTGCTGACCCCTGTAAACCAGGCCCTGCTGCGTGCGCCCTCACAGGCAGCCCTCACAGGAGACCCCCCTTTTACAACTGAGGCGAAGTTCATGCAACATAAAATTGACCCATTTAAAATGAGCACTGTGTACACACCACCTCTATCTAGTTCCCAAACACTCCCTCATCCCAGAAAGAAACCCCGGACCCTTGGCAGTCACCCGCACCCTCCCGGCCCCACCCAGGCCCCCGGCACCTGCGAGTCTACTGTCTCGGTGGATTTGCTGCTGCTGACCCTGCACATGCATGGAATTATACTGTCAGCGCCTCTGCCTCTGGCTTCTTTCCCTTAGCGCAGCTTCAGGGTCTGTCCACGTGGAAGCGTGTTCGTTCCTCACTCCTTTTTATGGAGAAATAATATTCCCTTATACGGATGGGCCGCAGTTGGTATATCCATTTATTTGCTGATGAACATTCGGCTGTTTCCACCTTTTGGCTGTCGTGAATAACGCTGCTGGGACACTCACGTCCACCTGTTTGTCTGCGTACCTGTGTCCAATTCTTTTGGATGTATACCTGGGAGTGGAATTGCGGGGTCATATGGTAATTATGTGTTTACTTTTGTTTTTCTCTATATGCTTTGGTAATTTTTGATTCATTTTATTTATGTTTAAATGAATGAGTGAATGATTACTTTTTTACATTCTAAGATGTTTCGGAGCAGTTGGGTGGAGAGGAGTAGGGGGTGGGGGACGGATTGGGAGGAGGAGGAAGACGCGCGTGGTCAAGGCCCATGTCACCCCCCTCATCCTGGCAGGGGAGCCCCGGGGGCTTCTGGTGGCAGCTCGGTCATGGCTTGACTGGATGTGGACTTGGGGAAGGTGTGGCTGAGGCCCTCAGGAACCCCCCAACCTGGGAGCCTAGGGCACTTCTGGCAGTGACTTGCTGGTCATCGCTGGGCTGGATGTGGGCATCAGGGGACATAGCTGAGGCCCTCGGTCTCCCCCGACCCTGGCTTGGCAGCCTGGGGGACTTCTGGTCTTTCCAGGCTTTATAGGTGTTCTTTGGTGGTGTTAGACCTTTACTGGTTAATATCAGAACTTTGTCTCTGGTCTGCGGGTATTTTGTTTTTTCTTTCAGATCTGTGTTGGATTATTCACTGTTCCCACCACTTAAACTCTGCACTGGAACTGACTTGTTGTCCTTTGCTTACTTCTAAAATGGGGGAACTCCCTGTGGGGATCAGCACTTGAGCTCTGTAGTTGAGCTAAATTGTTGCTTTGCTGCTGATTCCCTGGGGAAGGCTTTTTGTGCAGCTCAGGTTTTAATGTTTGACCTTGTCTGTACTTCCGGGTCTCATGAAGTCTGGTGCACCTGGGTTGTATGGAAACTCTGGTCTGGGCCTGAGTCTTTTTTTTTTTTTCCTTTTTGTCTTTTTTACTGACCAGTAACGGGATTGCAACCCTCGGTGTCACGCCCGCACCGCACTCAGCCAGTGAGCGGGAACTGGTCTCCACATGGGATCCAAACCCTCGGTGGGAGCGCCGCCGCGCTCCCAAGCGGCGCACTCTCCAGTGTGCCACCAGGCCAGCCCTGGGCCTGAGTCTTTTCAGCAAACTGCACCCCATGCAGGTCTGTATATTCCTGACCAGTCTCCACTGAGTGGGCCTGCACTGGTTGGGGGGTAGATCAGCTGTCCTTGCTGTGCCCCAATGTTCCCCCGGTGGGCCCATTTCCCCCACCGCCTGTACTCCAAACACTTCCCATGGGGTGGGCCATGCACCAGTCCCTTGCGATGACTCACCAGCCCCTGAGTGGCTCCTTGCTGGCCTGGGAGCCACCAAGGTCCTCTTCTCCCCTGCAGCCTTCAGGCAACTTCATATGAAGTTTGAAGCTGCGGCTTTGGCCAGCTCCTGCTCCGTGTGGTCACCAGGGCCAGCCTTGAAGTGGCCAGGGCTCAAAATGGTCAGCAGTTCTTTCTTTCTCTCATCATGGCTTCTCCCACCTTCATTAACTCTGTAGGTCTCTCCTCCTCCTCCCA